>NW_010529536.1:0-6228 GCF_000687285.1 Phaethon lepturus | reverse complement strand
ATTCCTGTCACCGAAGTAGCATGACTTGTGTTCAGGAAGTATGTACAAACCCCGCAAAGTCTACATAGTAGCACCAACACAGGACTAGGGTAAATTTATTCATGTGGAAGGACTAAGGTGATTTTTGCTTATCATATTTGTCATGAGTGTTTAAGAGGTCTTATTTATATTTCCTTTTCTTTCAAATTCTTCTTTGTTGACAAAGCATAAGAAGATTTCTCAGTGTGTTTCCATTTGGTAGCCTGGACTACTAAAAAAACCTTGACTTTCCATGCCTCCTAGAAGATACTGGTCTGGTTATCTTAATAAAACAGAAATTGCTTAACAAAGCATTTACTAATGTTATTTGTTGTAATTATGTCCTGAAATAGGATTCTAAATGGGACTCAAGTCCATCTGCTGGGACAGTTTGGGGGTTATTTTCTCTTGTTTGGGAGGAACAGGTCAGCTCCTAATGCTCTTATTTATAACCATCAGTGTGAGTAATGGACCCCCCCTAATTCTGAGCATATACTGTAAGTTCAGTTTCATAGCAAGTAACTTTGTTGTAGTTGAGCTGTAAGAGACATGAAACCCCAAAGAGAACAGGTTAAGATGACATTTTCCTTAGAAAATGCCTGTCCACCAAAATTGAAAGTGTCATCATAACCTGCTGTTTTTTATTAAAATTTTTATTTGGAACATTCTGGGTTTTAGCTGCTAGATCAGTGTCAGTTGCTGAAGTAGAGCCCTGTTGTAGCTTCCTGCTTGGGCAGTTAAGACTAAAATAAATGTACTCTTCCTAGGCTGTGTCTGTTAGATCTGAATTTTTCACAGGGAAAAGTCTTGTCCACAAAGGTGACTAGGTACATTTTCCTATTGTAATTATAATCAAATATTTTGATTATACATTGATGCAGAAAAGGCATACTTCTTTATGATCAAGTTGCAGGAGGGAGACATTTTCTCCTACCCAGATTTGCTTCCAAAAGAGAATATTTACTAGCCAGTCTGTATAATGATGTGATGTATGCACACAAATGTAGACAGAAAGGCAGACAATATTCACAGTAATAGTTACTCTGAGATGATTTACTGGGAAAGCAAACCTCTGGGGTTGCAATGACTTTAAAAATGTTGTTTTGCTTAGAATCAAGCATAACAACATAAAGGAAACACCCACACCAGGAAACATGCACTTAATTAGATCTTGAATTTGCATTTAGTTTGAGGATGGATTAAGCTAACTTTTCTCCCTTTTGTGTGCGCTTTTGCAGAGTGTAGAGGGGGCGATTGAGTTATTTCATTTATCTTCCCAGACCTTGAGTTTACTGCTACAGGCTGTCAGCTACCAGCAAACGAGCACTTAATTTAAAATATTGTTGAAAAGTTGGGTTCAGTTCTGTTGCATCTGGTATGCAGATGGGATGTTACTTTTTGTTCAAATAAACAGAAGAAGCAATTAAGCCCCTTTTGGAGTAAGATATCTGAAACAATAAGAGGCACCATCTGAAGCACAAGCTCAGTCAGATGCTGAATGATGTGGATAGCCGAGTTTCATAAAAAGTTGAATGCAAACATAGATTGGCTAGGTGGGGTGGGGTTTTTTGCTTTTTTTTCCTTATTTATGGAGTTATCAGTGTATGAACAAAGATATGACCAGAAGCAGAGAGAGTGGAAAGAGACTATAGAGAAAAAGTTCCCAAAGTCCCCGGTTTGTTATCCAGTGTCCCAGTCTACTTGGAAGGAGCAAAGTCATGACAGCAGTCTTTGCCTTCCTGTCTGGCAGTGCTGTGCAGGACCCCACGGCCCCACACACTCACTGCTGCAGAACAATTGCAGGTGACTCCTCTGTCTATGGAAAACCAACTGGTTCCCGAAGATCTGATTTGCCTTCTGATTTCAGTCACCCCATCGACTCAGCCACATGGAAGAACGCGGAACGTTCGTACCTCTGATAGAGACTGCTGTTCTTTTTACACTTGCAATCAGTTTCATGGCAAGAACAATCCTATACCTTCCCCCCCCACCCCGCCCCGACTGCTGCTGACTGCTTTTAGCAGTAGGATATTCGTCCCAGTAGAAGAACAGACAGGCAATGCACAGGAGTATATGTACAGCAAATGTTATTAAATGATACATTGGTTCTCCTCAAGAATGTCATAGTGGCATCTGAAGTGACAAACACATGCACTCACAGTTTATGGAATGTGGCATATCTTCTTTTAAAATAACCCTCTGCATGTGTCCCATAAGTTCTACCTCAGTAACACAGACAGAGTAGCCTTCATCCTGCCTTTTCTCTACACCCCTACACGCTCCCCCCCGCCCCCATGTAAACATCTCCCACCAGTTTCCTGATAAAGGACAAATGCTTGGAAAGACTCTTCTTTAAAGAGTGTGAGCTATTTAACGTGACAGCACAACTTCTCATGTTTTCCCATGATATGTGGAAGTAAGATTTCTCCCCAAAGGCTCTACGTGCTATCTTGGAAGAGTTTTTCCATTTAATGGAGGCCAAGGAGTTTTGGTGGCTCAGACATTAACACCCATCTTCCAAATTGTAAGCTCATGTCAATGGCAGTGCAAATAATTGATCATTTCTTTTAAAAGCTCAAGTAGAGGCAAAGAGTTCACCTTGAAATAAAATATTGTTTTATTATTATTAATATTTTTATGGAATTTTAAAAAGATAAGAATAACAAACCATCCTTTCTGAAAGTGGAAGCAGAACACAGTTTCACAATGTTTTTGTAAAAGATATCAAAATATTTGACATGTACAACTGTGTACAAATGCAAAGGAAGTTGGATGTAGGGGGCAGAAGCCACTAATATAATTTAGCTTCAGCCTGCAAATAGTGTTGCTGGACCTAAGGTTGTATTATGAAAGCAGAAAATTATTGCAGCCCTGTTTGGTTTCTTACACTGCCATAGATGTGTCCCATAACCCAAATCATGACATCTCTTTGGACCTCGGTTTCCCATCCATAGAATGGAATTAATATTGCTTCCTTAACCTGTAAGGTCGCTATGAGAATAATTGCATGGGTAATAATGAGGCTGACACCATCCTGCAAGTGCTGTGGGAAGAAAATGATAAATCCCTGGGATCCTAAAGTCTCCAGACTTGAAAAATAAGGGATTTAATATATTTTTGTTCTATTAATGCAGCTTCCCAGGATATCAGTGGGGATAAATATATAGCGGGCAATGCACAGTAAATAAAAACGTGGATCACTGGAAAGAAGACACCTCAGAACTTCAATCCCCAAATCTTCTGATTTTCTGAAGTCCTATTGTATATGATGATTTGTGATGGTGATCTTAGTGAAGTTGGGATTATCAAAAGATATAAGAAGCAAAGAGTTTTGTTATGTAGTAAAATATCTTTTATTAAACCAGTTGACATACATGGGGAAAAAATAGATGAGCTTTCTGACCCATCTCATGCCTGAAATATGGTCTGAGGAAGATCCTGGGCATATGTCAGCTTGTCCATCAGTCTAATAAGAGGCACTACACCTTCTTACTAACTTTGTCATGTA
This sequence comes from Phaethon lepturus, assembly GCF_000687285.1. Lineage (NCBI taxonomy): Eukaryota > Metazoa > Chordata > Aves > Phaethontiformes > Phaethontidae > Phaethon > Phaethon lepturus. The sequence goes on along the minus strand of NW_010529536.1, from coordinate 2,702 downwards.
CAATATAAGACATAGTTAAAATACATAAATCAAAATCCTTACATGTAGAGCTGGATAAATAATAGAGCAAAAAAGTTCAAGAAAATATTGTGGTTAAGGTCAAACAAAACCAGAATTTTTTTGAGGGTTTTAACTGAAATAAAAAATATAACTCTGCCTCAATTCAAATTCTTCCTGTGTTGAAACAAAATGTTTCTTTCAGCTTTTAGTAACCTTTTGTTTAATCGTATTTCTACAGGTCCTTTTAAAATGAATTATTGGTTTAAAATTAAAAATCAAGGTTTTTACAAATAAACCATATTTCTAGCTTGAAACATTTTGCTTAAAATGTCAAAGAGAAATGTTTCAGTTCCCTTAATGGATGTTACCCTTATCTTCATTGGTAGCAACCATATTCCAAACTTGACACATTTGCAAGTAAGATTTGCTGTCTCCATCAAAACTCTATTTAGCAAAGTTGATATTCAACCTGCCTCCCCTTAAAGCCAACTTTAGAGTTCAAACTACATGGGACTCCAGAATGTTAAATTACGCATAATATACAGTGATCCTGACATGCCTTTGGGTTTCTGTCTGTGCATATAATGAGTTTGCATTATACTCTTGTCTATGTGTTGGTGCATTTACTGCTGCTTTTGTTGATCTTCTGATACACCACTGATACCTTCTGATTTTGCAAGCTGTGGTGAAAATTCCTGTAGGAAAAATATTTATCATTGACAAATTTAATGAAGCCTGTGTTTTATTCTCCTGAGATTTGCCATCTTAACATCTTGATGGCATAGCTTTCAGGATGAAGAGGAGAAAAAAGACAAATGGACTTAAGAGTCTGATACAAAGCCATGGAGCTGAGAATGTTTAGGCAAAAAACATGTTATGAAATCATGTTCACAATCATGTTCACAATCATTTCCATTGATTAATATTCCACTGCAAAAATGAAGAGGGAATTAGATTGTTGTTTACTTGCTGAAACATTCTTTATTTTAAATGTAAATCATAGCAAGTTCCTATAGCAGGTACTCCCATCCCAGGGTTACCTCATCTCTTGTGGTAGACTGTGGTGACTGGCTTCTTTCTGGGGCCAGTCAAACATAATATGCTTCCAGATGACTCCTTTTCATTCAGCAGCAAGTCTGAGGTTTGTTTAAAATGCTATTGAAAGTCAGAACTGAGCAAACTGAAGCATTAGAGTCAAGTATGAACTTGGTATACTGTACTTTCCATGAACTGTACAGCAACAACCACTAAATCTCTTAACAAATACATATCAATTCAGCCTAGGGCTATGAAGACTGACTTCAACCCTCCGCCCTGGTCCCAAGCCCTGACTTGTGCTCCTTTCCAGGCTGTTTTGAGGTAAACCATCTCCCAGGCAGCCTGCTTTCACCATGTCTCTCTTGCTCTTCTCGTCTCCCTTTATATATAACATCACAGCTGAGCATCACTGACCTATGCAAGTGTGTCCAGTAGAATGCTTTTAGCATGAAGGTTTATGAGTAATGAATTTGCCTAAAAAAAATTTTCATAGAATCGTAGAGTCATAGAATAGTTTGGGTTAGAAGGGACCTTTAAAGGTCATATAGTCCAACTCCCCTGCAATGAGCAGGGACATCTTCAATTACATCAGGTTGCTCAGAGCCCCGTCCAACCTGACCTTGAATGTTTCCAGGGGTGGGGCATCCACCACCTCTCTGGGCAACCTGTGCCAGTGTTTCACCAACCTCATTGGGAAAGGGTTCTTCCTTACATCTAGTCTAAATCTACCCTCTTTTAGTTTAAAACCATTACCTCTCATCCTATCGCTACAGGTCTTGCTAAAAATCTTGTCCCCATCTTTTTTACAGGCCCCCTTTAAGTACTGGAAGGCTGCAATAAGGTGTCCCCAGAGCCTCCTCTTCTCCAGGCTGAACAACCCCAACTCTCTCAGCCTGTCCTCATAGGAGAGGTGTTCCATCCCTCTGATCATTTTGGTGGCCCTCTCTGGACCACTTCCAACAGGTCCTTGGCTTTCTTGTGCTGAGGGCTCCAGAGCTGGATGCAGTGCTCCAGTCTCACCAGAGTGGAGTAGAGCACATCCCTCAACTTGCTGGCAACATATGAATCCAATTGAAACCAATTATTTTACTTAGCTCTTAACACTTATAATTACCGTATCAGAGGTCTTGATTTAGGGGAGTGAAGGAATATGAAATTAATATTTCATACGAGTATGAAACAGTCATATCATGTCTTGATTTTTTTTTTAACAGTGGTTCCCTTTACCAACACCAGCTACTCTTTTATATCTCATATTCCATTGGTTTGCATAACAGACCACTACGTTGCTGTTGTATGATATTCTTCTATTGAAAAAGCATTAGCAAAAACCAGTTTGATCACAGCATGTTATGACTGCTGTAGGTCTAGTTACAGTAGGCCATAAATTCATGGGAGATTTTTTTTTAAGATTTGAGGATGCCAGAAACAGAAAAGGATGGAAATGTTGTTTTTTGTAGACTGGGGAAGTTTATGTCCCATGTAGAGTTGGATTAATGTTGCAAGCCTTTTTTTAAAGCAGCTACACAGTGATAAAAAGGAAAAATCAATTTGGTGGTGTCTGTAAGCTTTTATCCAGTCCTGGTTAACCAGGGAGGTCACAGATGACTGGAGGCTTGCCACTGTGATGCCTATGTACAAGAAGGGCCAGAAGGAGGATCCAG
>NW_010529535.1:1168-10084 GCF_000687285.1 Phaethon lepturus | reverse complement strand
CCCCTTCCCCTTCCCCTTCCCCTTTAGGAAGCCAAGCACAGGGTGCTCTGTTGAACAACTGGTCTTAGCACCCACCAGTGTCCTTCTGAGCCACCTCTTTTCTGCTACATCTAATGCAAACAGAAACACCCCTTTCTGCTAAATGCTGGGTTTTCCATGGACATCTGAACTCCAAGCGCTGCCTGCTTGTGTCGTTGCCGCAGACAAGAAAACAAAACTACAACAGGACCATGGCAGAGTGCCTGTTGAGTAAGAACTCTTTTAGCTATCGTGAAAAAGCTAAAAAGTTTTCTTATTTTTAGGAATAACTCCCACTCTTGACTGGAGCGCAGAGGGCTGCTTTCTGTGCCAGTGTACACTGTGAGAGCCCCAAGTAGTTCCTGAGGTTACGCTGATCTGCAACAGCTGAGGATCTGATTTACGTAGCAGGGCTGGAAATAACACAGACTGGGCAGAAACACAGCCAGCCCGATTCTCCCTCGCCTTATTGCTTGTTCAGCCCAGTGGGGGTGGAAAACAGCATCTTCCTGAGTGCCTCAAACTCATTCAACCTTTTTTCATGTCTGGAACCTACAGCATAAAAGTGAGTCTCCTCTAAGTTTACGTCTCTAACCAAAAAGTTAGATCATATTCTCTCTAAACTGCCTGCTGGAGCTCTCCCTTCACTCTACAGAGGGACGGGGCTGTATAATTAGGCTCTAGGTGCCTAATTTAGACAACTGAGTTAGGAGCCCGGATTAGATGATAGGAACATTCCCTTATGCTCCTAATTTTAGATGCTTATAGTCACACCTGAGTAAGTTGCCTGGAAGAGTGAGTGTGAACATCCCTTGATCTGCCAAGCGCTAGTGAATCGCTTTCTAAGGATGATGTATAGAGTGACCTGAAAGCCTCTAATGTTAATCATGCAGAAGATACTGTTATAGCTTGAATTTCTCCTAATACCCTGACAGAGAGTAGTTTTATGCATTCCAGCAGGATCACATCCATGGGTAGAAACAGCATTTGAAAAACCTCAATATTGCAAGAGCCCAAGACCTGTTTTTCCTGCATCTAATATCCAGAGATACAGCTGGGTGAAGACTGCAAAATATTTCCCTTCAGTAAATTTGTGGCGTGTTGGTAAGAAGTTGGCTCAGCCACATGAGACCATCTTCTGTGTTTTTCTCCTGTGAACATCTGACCTCTCAGGACAAAAATTTCAGGGCCAACCATGTTTCCAAGGCACATACACAAGGAATCACGGACACTAGCATTTGCAACTTCACAAGCCCAGGCTGTCTGCCAGAAATACTTGTGCCTTCATCCAACCAGGGAAAAGAAGCAAATGCTGTGTCACTCCTCCAACAAACCAAGCAATGGAGCTTGAAGAACGAATCCTTTCAGCTACTACAAAGCTGGAAATGATCACGGCAGTAGGGAACATAAACCTGATTTCTGCAGCCCCACGAGTGGGAGTCACCCATTGGAGTGATAGGTTTGGATATCAAGCGATGCAGCAGATAGATACTCTAGATACCAAGGGGTAAGTGAGTACTTCAGCACACACAGCGCTCTCTCACGAGGAGAGCCAGGGAGGCCAGGCTTTTCAAAAGGCCAGGTTTTTGCACACACTGAAAGATCGGTGGACTTCAGAACTATTTTCAGAAATAGTTAATTCTCCTGCTACTCGGTATTGTAAAGGTTTATACAGAAAAGTAAAAACCAGACACTGTGCACAATCTCCTAGGTAAAACTGGGTGATCAAATACCTCAAAGGAGCCAACCCCCCACTTTTGGTGAGAAACCACGAGCAAGAAAGACTTTGACAGATAGTTATTTGTCTTAATAGACAAATAATAGGGTCTTAATAAGACAAATAAAAGGTTCTTAATAGAACCCTTTTTTAGCACTTTGCCTTTTCAGCACCAAGAAGGAAGCTGCTCACTCCTTAAATGTCCTTATGAACCGATTTTCAGCCATTAGTGATTTGCCTGTAGCCTTGCTGTAGTCCCTTGCCGGAAAGCTGCACAGCCCTATAGCCACTAGCAGGCACTCTCATAACAACATTCCTGCCCCAGGCTCCTTAAGCTTGGGCAAAGTGGGAGCTGCATCTTGCAGGGACGGAGACTCGGACTCAGCACTTGCACAACCACATAGCAACAGACCCGGGAACAGTGCCTCATTACCAGCCTTGTCCGACAATCAAGACTTTAACGAGAACAAAGGTTGACAGTGATTAATCATTAAGCAGTTTCTTGTTCCTTTCTGCACGTGCTGGAGGCAGCCTCCTGCCGGGGCAGTCTGGCAGATTTCCTGTCTGTGCTATACCCGGGCCCATGGCCGGACACACAGAGGCTTCTTTTCCCAAAGCCGAGCGCACAGATGAACGTCTTGTCTCCATTTCTGAGCACGGCAAATTCGGAATGCATGTGCATTCTGCAAAAATAATAAACCCTCAGCTGTACATCTGATTGCTGTATATTCGGGCAAAATGACCTAACGGGGATTTGTTCACATCAGAAATTTTCCCGGAGACTTCAAGGATGGATTATTAGTATTCTACCACATGCACCGTGATGAACTTTTAATGTGATCTTCTGACATAATGTATATATGAAAGCCTCCATTTTAGAAAGATTTTGTTTATTTGTAATGAAAATAACATGCACGTGTTGAAAGTTCAACAGAGGAGGTTATTATGAAACGCCTGCATCTGAACAGGAATGTTGGCTCCATCGAAGTCGATGGCAAAACTCCAGCTGACTTCAACGGGGCTAGAATTTCCTCCCAGGTCTCCATCCAGCCACAGGGGCACAGTGGCAGCCTTGGCTTGGAGTGACCTCATCATATACCTTCTTGACAAGATGATACCTGCTCGGTTCAGAGAGATGCCAGGAAAGAGCCTCCACTAACATGACCAGGCAAAGAGTCTCCCGAGGTCTGTACGGAGCTTTGGTTTCAAATGCCTCGTGTGCTCCAACTTACATGGAAGTAAGTATGCCAGTAAGCATGAATGGTGAAGGCTCTTGTCAGGTTTTTGACAAGATGAGACACATACTGATCTAGCATTATCATTTGCAGTGGCTGTAATATGCAATATCCACATTGCAACAAGCCAAGCCCTTTAGTTTATCATCACACAATTGCAGGAAACCAAATTAGAGCGGTTTAAGAAACTACCACTCCTCCAGCTAGAACAAGAGCTGGTGTGAGTGGACCTAGTGTTTTGCCTAGAATTTCAGGACAAGGTATGTGCATGCTCGCAGGCTCTGTGCCTGCACTAAGGAGTGGAAATGTCCAGCTGAGGCAGGGAAAAGTTACTAACCTGATTGAATTAAATGCTTGTGATTATCTCTCTGTATCTTTAGCGTGGGCATATGTTACCTGTGGATATGTGTATCTTATTCATCTACATGTTCATGTCTCATTGCTGTATGTTTATTATCTTTCCCAAAAATTGTCTTGCCTGAGGTTGATATGGAAGTTTTTTCAGAAAAACTATAAGTAATCAAAACCAGGGTCTTGTGAGAGGAAGGGTTGGGTGAATTCAGTAATAAGTGCCACTCTCATACATACGTGCTTATATTTAAATGTCCAGTTTACAGAGCAGTGCTAAAAATTACACTAAGTCTTACATATAACAGGCTTGCATGTAACATGTGACTTCTTTGTCATGTCAACCTCATGCCTCATCCTCCTGTCTCCCTCCTTGCAGCAACTCTGACAGTCCCACCAACCCAAGCGTATATGGGCACCACACAGGGGAGTGAGATCCAGAGAGCCCTGGGCTTGTGGAGACCTGGGCAGCAAAGACGGCATGGAGCAGCGCCAAGGGAACTAGCTAAGTGTGGAATATTTCTTCTCAAAGGCTGCTGTTTGTTCTCAAAGATAAACCCAGCTGAGGGACAGTGAGCTGAGGCATGTTTAACTCACGAGGACACTGCGGCAATGCAGCCATCTTCCCGACCTGAATCCACACAGTGTTGTCACTGTACGATTGGATCAACACTAGTGCTGCATTTGCAAAACAATTGCTTTCTAACAGATCTAAACCAGTCTGTGCCTTTTCTTCTTGATCATAAATACTAATGCAAAATTCTATAGTGAATTACTGTAAGTTTTTTATCCCCTTGATTTCCAGGTTATTTTCTAGTTTCCTCAGCTTTTCCCACTGGCATTTATCTAGGTTTTCTTTGCTTTTTTCTTTGCTTCTTTTTCTTTCTTTACGTTCTATATCCCTCCTCATAGAGGATTCACACTCCCTATTAATTGTCTGCAGTTTAAACACATTTGTGTCACTTCTAAATAACGATCATAAAAAACAAAGGGATCATGACGTAATGTGAAAATTTTCCTCCAGCAATAAAACAAAGCAAAGTCAACACCATAAAATGCCAGTTTTTCTGCAGGAGGGTATGAGGGAGCAGGCAACCTGAACAAAATATTTAATTAAGAAAGGAAAAATAATTAAACACAAAGAATAACAACAACAACAGAAAAACCACATCACTGGGACCAAACACTTGAATACAAATGGGCACAACATGGGTGACATGACTGTCAGAGACACATATTAAGATCAAAACCCTCCTGCTGAGAATACACAGCAAGAACATGAGCATCCTTAAACCAGAGCCTCCTGGGATCTGCTTTCTAAACCAACAGTTCTGAACTCTGATGGAAAACAATGCCGAGTACTGAAAAGCAACGTGTGAAGAATGGCTCTGACCTGCGTCTCCCTGCGCTGATAAAAGCCTTGGGTGGGACACACAGTGGCACTGGATCTCTTTGTTCCGTTACCCGTCCCGGGACAATGACTGATGCTAACTGGAATCAGCATCTGGGGCTGGGGACCACGTGTCATTGGGCACAGAAGGGGTGGGGGGAACAACAAATCATTTCCCCACTGTGAAAGCCCATGGTGCTGGTGCGTGTGCACAACGCAGGGTTCAATGGAGCAGGTATGACTGCCCATCTACTCAGTTTTAAATGAGTCCCTAGCACACAACCCCAACTGCAACCTTCCCTCTTCTTGCCAAAGGGTCATCTTCTTCCTTTATAATGATCACTTTGTTATAAAACAACTTAATTTTATGTGTCTTAATTTGTGGGAATTGACATAAACCTTAGGCTCTTGCCATATCCTCTTGCTCTCTGGATGAGTGTGCTAAAACAGTGGCAGTGGCCGCTGCAGCCTGAGGGTTTGACAAATCCACCTATCCCTCATCTGCTTGTGCCAACAGCAGTTTCATCATGATGTGAAAACACCAGGTTTCCTAAAGAGGACTCCTGGGATTTGCCCAATTTTTCACTATGAAGTCAAGATGTAGGAAGCAATGTGGTTTTATCGGGTATCCCAGCAGCTCTAAATACTTCTTCTCTGGGTCAGGCAAAGAGTAAAGTCAGGACCCTGAATTTTAGGAAAGCAAATGTCCAGCTCTTCAGGAAGTCAGTCGATAGGACCCCCTGGGAAACTGCCTTCGGGGACAAGGGAACAGAACAGAGCTGGCAGATCTTTAAGGATGCTTTCCATAGAGTGCTAGAGCTCTCGATCCCCAGGTGTAAGAAATCAAGGAAAAGAAGGCAAGGGAACAGCACGGCTGAGTGGAGACCTGCTGAGCAAACTTAAGGGTAAGAAGTAAATGCACAGGCAGTGGAATCAGGGACAGGTATCCTGGGAAGAGTACAGGGATGCTGCCCAGTTGTGTAGGGATGGGGTCAAGGCGCCGCTGGAGCTGAACTTGGCAAGGGATGCAAAGAATAATAAGAAGGGCTTCTATAGGCATGTCAACCAGAAAAGGAAGGGTGAAGAAAGCGTACCCCCTGAGATGAGTAAGACTGGGAAACTGCTAACAATGGATGAGGAGAAGGCTGAGGTACTGAACGACATCTTTGCCTCAGTCCTCACTGGCAGTTTCTCTTCCCACACCTTCTGAGTGGATGGACTGCAAGATGGGGACTGGAGGAGCAAAGTCCCTCCCACTGCAAGAGGAGATCAGGTCCGAGACCACCCGAGGAACCTGAACATGCACAAGTCTATGGGACCTGACGAGATGCATCCCAGAGTCCTCAAGGAATTGGCTGACGTAGTTGCCCAGCCATTGTCCATGATATTCAAAAAGTCTTGGCAGTCAGGGGAAGTCCCTGGAGACTGGAAACAGGGAAACATTGCACCCATTTTTAAAAAAGGTAGCAAGGAGGACCCTGGGAACTATCGACCTGTCAGCCTCACCTCTGTGCCTGGGAAGATCATGGAGCAGATCCTCCTAGGAGCTATGCTAAGGCATATGGAGGGCAGGGAAGTGATTTGAGACAGCCAGCATGGCTTCACCAAGGGCAAGTCCTGCCTAACCAACTTAATGGCCTTCTAGGATGCAGTGACCACATCAATGGACTAAGGAAGAGCTACTGACATCATCTATCTGGATTTCTGTAAGGCCTTTGACACAGTCCCCCACAACATCCTTCTCTCTAAATTGGAGAGATATGGATTTGATGGGTGGGCTGTTGAGTGGATGAGGAATTGGTTAGATGGTTGCATCCAGGGGGTAGTGGTCAATGCCTCAATGTCCAAATGGAGATTAGTGATGAGTGGTGTCCCTCAGGGGTCCATTCTGGGACCAGTACTCTTTAATATCTCCATCAGTGACATAGCCAGTGTGATCGAGTGCACCCTCAGCAAGTTTGCAGATCACACCAAGCTGAGCAGCGCGGTTGATACACTGAGGGACAGGATGCCATCCAGAGCGACCTGGACAAGCTTGAGGAATGGGCCCATGTGAAACTCATGAAGTTCAACAAGGCCAAGGGCAGGGTCCTGCACATGGGTCGGGGCAACTCCCGGTATCAATACAGGCTGGGGGATGAAGGGATGGAGAGCAGCCGTGCCGAAAAGAACTTGGGGGTCCTGGTGGATGAAAAGCTGGTCATAAGCCGGCAACATGCGCTCGCAGCCCAGAAGGCCAACCGTCTCCTGGGCTGCATCCAAAGCAGCGTGGCCAGCAGGTCAAGGGAGGGGATTCTGCCCCTCTGCTCTGCTCTGGTGAGACCCCCCTCTGCAGTGCTGCATCCAGCTCTGGAACCCTCAGCACAGGAAAGACATGGACCTGTTGGAGTGGGTCCAGAGGAGGCCACCAAAATGATCAGAGGGCTGGAACAGCTCTGCTGTGAGGACAGGCTGAGAGAGTTGGGGTTCAGCCTGGAGAAGAGAAGGCTCCAGGGAGACCTTCTTGCAGCCTTCCAGTACTTAAACGGGGCCTGTAGGAAAGATGGGGACATACTGTTTAGCAGGGCCTGTAGTGATAGGACAAGACGTAACAGTTTTAAACTGGAAGAGGGTAGAGTTAGACAAGGTACAAGGAAGAGTATTTTCACACTGAGCGTGGTGAACCACAGGCCCAGGTTGCCCAGAGAGGTGGTAGATGCCCCACCCCTGGAACCATTCCAGGTCAGGTCGGACAGGGCTCTGAGCAACCTGATCTAGTGGAAGATGTCCCTGCTCATTGCATGGGGTTTGGTCTAGATGACGTTTAAAGGTCCCTTCCTATTCTGTGATTCTATGATTCTATGACTCTTCTCTGAGGGCTGACAGGGATAGATAGAGCTCACCCACTTCTGCTTCCAGCCCTACAGATTTTAGCACTTTGCCTGGCCAGGATCCCCATCATTGCAATTTATCTGTTGCCTCCCTGCCTCTCTGGTAGTGTTACTCAACATGGCAGTGCTTGGTTAAGTTTTTTATCTGGTTGCAGAAAAAGAAAAGGTTAACCAAAGGTGACAGAGGGCCACTCCACTGTATAATGGCACAGGCTCCTCAGGGAGAGCCTGGCATCTCACTGGGCTCAAAGAAAGGTGCAACAGTACTTGGGTGTAGTGAGTTGTTTCTTCTGTTGTTTATCTTCAACCTTTAGAAAGCTGAAATGGAGCCAGCTGCAAGAGGTCAGAACAGCTCAATCCACCAGGGACTAGTCCTGCCTTGGACAGCATGCCTGGGACGAATTATCTGAGGAAAAGCTTCCTTAAATCAGATGAAATCAAAAAGAATTATACTTCTGCATTTATTTAAGCTATTTACTGCCCTAATCTTGAAGCGTGGGAAAGAATAACAGACTATCCAGGGCCTGCTATAATCCAACTATCAGATAACGTGTGACTCTGGAGAATGGGAAGCTTGGTGCCAACAAAAACGTTCTCGGACTTCTGCACATTTTGCATTATTCTTGTGCAAGAGCAGTCAAAACCTGTTTTGCCTCCCTGTTTTTAAACAGGCCTGCTCACGTATGAAAAAAACAGGTGGACATGGTATCACTGTCCTCTTTTCTTTCTCTGAGCAGAGGAAAGAGCAAATGCAATTGCCCGTGTCTACAAATCATCCTCAAATGATGCTGTGGTGTTTCCCACGTTTGGGAAATAGCAAAGGTCAGTACCCCACAGTGCAAGGACTAAGGGTCTCTGGTTACCCTGTTACACTCATGCTGTCTCCCCTGCCAGGCAAGCCTTGGGCTTTGCTGAGGGGAACACAGCATTGTCTTCTGGCAGACCTTGTGAAGAGGCATCAGGGAGATGCAAATTCTGCCCCCAACTTTGCACAGAGGTGGAACTTGGTCTGTGGTTTGAAGAGTGACCTGACCTCTCTCTTTTCTCTCATCCTTTTGTCTAATGCAACTTCTTAATTAAGTTACCATGAGCACTAGTGAGCACATCCTGGCACCAACAGGTTCTCTTTTCTGCTGCTAAATGTGGCCACAGCTACATGTTTTGTTTCAGTTTTCCATGTTCCCGCTATTCTGCCTGGAGAGGTCCTTGGGTCCTTGTTTCATATGTCAGCAAAAATACAGATGAAGGAAACTTGATTGTGAAGTTTGCTTTCTTAAATGCATAGCTTGGCTTTGACTGGCTCTCAGCCTTTAATTCCATGGGGAGGAATTATTTCAG
>NW_010529535.1:0-1137 GCF_000687285.1 Phaethon lepturus | reverse complement strand
CCCTACACCAGCCCTTTCCTCCTTCGTCTCACAGCACACACTAAAAACATATAGGTAGTATTAAGAAGCAATAATATTGAGATCCTTTGTCAACATTACATTGCTCAGCTTTTCTCCAACAATTTGGAGAGATTGAATGCAATCCATGAACAAAACAGCAAGCAGACTTGAGAATGAAGATGTTCAGTACCCTGTTGGTCACAGCCACACAATTTAATAAACACATAAAATTAGAAAGGACTTAATTTACTGGTATCCACCTTTTCAGGGCACAAAGTGTATCCTCACTGTCCAGTGGCAGAGCTGAGGAGATAACAGTACAGTAAGGAGCCTTTCATAGGCATCTGCAATGCCTACTGAGATGTGCTGGACCAGGCAGCTCAGATAAAAGACTGAAGCAGAAACACTCAACTGACCACTTAACTGTGCTTTCATAAAAACAAGGAGAGAAACCAAAAGGAAGACCACAAGGAGAAACCAGCTGAACTAAATGAAGTCCATGGAATTGTACTATGTTCTGTAAATACTTGGTTAGACCGTACAGAGGTAAAAAATAGGAGTTGGCTTGGTTTGATTTGGCTTGGCCTGTAGAGGTAATCCCTTTGCAGTCCTGACGGTTGGACAATAATGTAGAAGAAAGAAGCATTCATTCATTGCAAGCTTGGATTATTTCAGATTTTAGATATTCTAAACCTGCATATTTGCTCTACTGAAAAAATATCCTGATCTGTGACATCCTTTTCCTTGTCCTAAAAAGCAAAAGTTGGATTCACTCTTGGGCAACAGGGCATATGCCTCCTTTAACTTCAAAATAAGGTCTAAATGGGATTTACTTGGCTCATTGGTTTGGTTTGTACTATCTTGCACGGAACTAAATTTTACCCAAAGGCTGCTTTGCAGACAGCTCCTGCAAGTGACCTTCCCTCAGGGCAACATAAAAATTTCTAAGTTTTTTAGATGTTACAGGCAGGAGAAGCCTACCAGACTGGAGACCGCGTGGACTGAAACAACAAGAGGAGACATTGACACAGCAGAATTCACCTGCATTTCTTAATTAAGGGAAGGGCAAAAATCTTGTGATGTGTCAAACTATGGGTTCAGAATAGAGAATCATGGAATCACAGAATCATTAAGGTT
>NW_010529534.1:19318-45491 GCF_000687285.1 Phaethon lepturus | reverse complement strand
GGCTGCCCAGGGAGGTGGTGGTGTCAGCATCTCTGGAAGTATTCAAAACACATGTGTATGTGGCCCTTCAGGACATGGTTTAGGGGGCATGGTGATGTTGGGTTAATGGTTGGACTTGATCTTGAAGGTCCTTTCCAACCTTAGTGATTCTGTGACTTCCACTGCTTTGAGCTTTCCAGCCCTTGGGTTCAATTCTTTCTTACAAGCCAGCTCCCTCCATCTTTTTGTTGTTTCTTCAACATACACGCACCACACACCACACCCACCCACAGACTTATTTTTAAGTTTATCCATGTTAGTGCTTGAAAGAAGATGCATGCAAGTGTAAAGGAAATTCTCCACACAGCTGGTTTTCTTTGCTTTGACTTGGGTACTTAAAATAGGATTTATCTGAGTTTCAAGCACCAAAAGCTGAGTCTGAAGACAGAATTTGCCTCTCTGTTTGGCCTTCAAATTCTCAGTGTTCACAGAGTCACAGAATAGTTGAGGTTGGAAGGGACTTCTGGAGACTGCCTAGTCTAAATCCCCCGCACAAAACAGAATCCACTAGAAAGGGCTGTTTTGGATCTTGTCCAGTCAAGTTTTGAATATCTCCAAGGATGGAGAGCCCACAGGTGTTGTTTTACCACCCTCACAGTAAAACAGTTTTTTCTTATGTTTAAATGGAATTGCCTGTGTTTCTTTTTGTGACAGATCCAAATGTAAATGGAGTGGCACATCAGTTTCCTAAAAAGATCTCTCAGCTGGCACATGGAGTCACGTTAAAAGGAATCGTAAGTGCCCCTTTTCAGTTTTGAAATGTATGTGTAGCTACTTTAGTTTTCCAACACCAGCTGTTCCTAAGCATGCTGATCATTGACAGGACAGTCTACTAGTCAAAGCACTCGCCCAGAAAGTACAAGCCATATGTTCAACTTCCTCCACAGCCTGAGTCCAACTCCTTTTCTCAAGAGAGCATCCTGACTGCTAGCCTATAAAGCTGGTTGAGCACATTGCTGTCTCTATCTTTCCTATTGCTGAAGTACTTGCCGTTAGCCGTGTACAGAGGGAAATGAAGCCAGAAATACAGCGTGCGTGGGGGAGCATGATGGTTGAACCTGATAGGACTCTCTCTTCCCCCTGCAGTGCTAAGTTCCTGGCTGACTGATGGAACTGCTTTTGATTTCTTACTCCAGTGACTAAGAACAATAGTCTTAAGATCAGAGAGCAGCGTTCAGCTATTAAGCTGCAAAGTCACTGTGCAGTGAATGAGAACCCAGAATGAAGGGCTTATACGCAGAGGATGGACTCATGTGGTAGCCATGGGAGGGAACAATTCAGGCCACAGCAAGCAGAGCAAGATTGTCAGTATGTTTGCAGTGTACACAAGCATCAGTGGCAGCAGCACAGTTGCTTGGTTTTCCTTTAAGAGGCAGAAAGGTCAGACACATAGCACTGAAATTAATAACTGGGCCTGAAACTAATAAATTTACCATCAAGATTTTAGCCTTCGTGAAGGATGTGCATACATATTCCATGAAATAATTTCCTTGTGGAACTACATAGGCATCTTGATAGGTCACCTACTCCCAGCACAATCAGCTGTAAACCCTGGTATTACTCTCTGATGTCAGCAGCGTGCTTGCTCACTGTAGAATGAAGTACTGCGGTGTCAAGAATAGCTTGAATTCCTTCCTGTCTCCCCAGATAGGTTAGGTGTAGTGCACATCATATCAGATGCACAAGACAAGACTTGGTCTCCTCTCCACAGGTGAGAGTTGGGATTTTCAAGTGTGCCTTGGATCTAAAAGCATAAATCTCTCTAATTTTCCAAAGGGACTTACATTTATAAGTGCTGTAATCTTTAGGAAATACGTCTTTGAAGTGTTTTGCCCTCCTGATTTAGAATGTTAAATTCTTACCTAGACATTGTTTTCCTTAGTGATTTGAACACTGCTAATAACACTACCATATGCTTATATTTTCAACAAACAGCCAGGCAATGTAAACTCCAACTTCAACTAGTCAGCACTAGTTACTGCAGAATTACCCTCAAGTCTGGGTGAGAGATGTTTATCTTGGTGATTATGATAATCTGCTCAAACAATTTTACCATACAAACTTTTACCAGTAGAAATAATTTGCTTTACAAGATGAATCTCACCAAAATCCACATAGTAAATCAGTAAAAAAATATTAAAACTTTTTAAAACACCCTACTGTTAATGATTACTCTTCCTGAATTTTACATACATACAAGTCAGACCATACACGTTGTTTTGTTAGATTAAGATTCTATTTAAGCACTAATCTCTGTTACTTACATTCTCTTTGCTTCTATTCTATTAATTTTACTTATTCAATGATCTGCTAAGGACCAACTATTTAAGAAGTTGTGTATGTGAGTCAGGGGCAACAACTATGTCCGCATAAAATAGAAAATGAATAAACACTTGAAAAAATAAAACATTTGGCTTTAAAGGTCTTTAGCTATGCTTATTTATATAGTTTTCATGTGAAAATTGTCAAAAACCATTTTCCTTTGATGAAAAAGAAGGACCATATGTATAGCCCAATTAAATCTATGGAATGGTGCCCACCTCTCAAATTAGTTTTGAGATATTGAATCAAAATTACAGAAGAACCTATAGACTTTACATTTATAGCTAGCTTAAGACTTTAATTTAGGCCAGTGCTGAAGTATTTGACAAAAGATAACACGTGTATGAACGTTGCCAAATTCATAACAGCTAAAGTGAAGTGCTTTTGTTTCTCAGTAGAAAAGACAAGAGAGGCAGAATCTGGTAAGACTCACTTTTGGCTGAATACATGCATTTAGTATACATTTCCCAGGTAATAGCATTTGAAGATAAGGAAGAAATATTTCAGTAGACATACCTAAAGTTTACTTTTGCTGAGATTATTGAGCTGTGCAAAGTCACACAAACTAGCTAATGTTCATTTCATGTATTGTACACAAACATTATGCTTAAAAAAGGACTAAATACTAGGTCTCTTACCTGTACATTGAGGTACTGCTCCACATCTAAAAGTGTAGGTTGTGTTCAGATCCAAGTATTTAATACTATTCTTCGCTATATTATTATAGTCTTGCATCAAATATGTACACTCTTCTAACTCCAGGTCCCATTTTTTTCCATTTATAGTACCAAAGTCATGCAAGAACTGTTGCTTGGATGCAAAACTCCTGTTGAAAGACATCTTGTCAAGCACAGTGGGCTCTGCTATAGCAGGTTTACTGTCCAGAATTCTTGTGATTAGGAATCTACTGCTCTCTGGAATCACTACTCTCTTTTCCATGCTTATAAATCCATGTTTACCTAAGGAAGGCAAAGCAAAGTGTTAAAGTTTGCTTGTTAATTTTTAGCATTGTGGTTCTGCACCCAAATCATGACCTTCATTTTTAATAATTCCTTATCCCTGCTATTTGAAAGACCACAAAGCAACACAATGTGCCCTATAGCTTTCCAAGTAAAATTCCTCATTGATGTAACAAAAACACATTACAGTAATCATTAGAGTTAGAATCCATGACATGATGAGCACTTCCATTTTAACACCATGTATAAAGTTATGATTACAGCATATATACCATAATTCATTAAAAAAAATATTAATGAAAACCACCTTCCCTTAAAGCACCAATCCAATGCCATTACTACAGCTGGAGACAGGATAGAAGAAAAGTTCTCTGGCTAATCACATTTAATATCATTTATGCTTGCCTTTTTGACCAACACACAGGTAAGAAATGACATCGAAACACCCTTTCGGGCCTGTCCCATTCCTTGCAAAGTGACTTCAACCTCCTCTTTGTGGACCGCAGCAGGATTCAAGTCTGGTGCTCTGAATTTCTATGTTTCAATTTTGATTTCAACAGCTACACCAAAGAGAAATTTAGGTGTAGCATAAAAGTTGCTGCTAAGCGAACCATACAGAATTACCGTACACATACTTGGAACAAAATTTAAGAATAATGTAGCCACTTTTTGTCTTAGAAAATTAATCCGGTTTGAACTTTTAAAATACACAATTTTTAAACAGCACTGTATAAAATTTAACTAAAGATTGTTATTTTTATTTAGCCAAAGTTTAGAAATTGGAGACATACACTCCCTGAAAGGAAGGACACTGCAGGCTTAGAGTATACTGGCTTTTCAAAGAGGTTGATTGTAGTTTCCCTTTCTGGGAAGAAAGAACCAGGAAGTATGTGAACAGCTCAGATTGCAGAAGGTTTTTGCTGATCAGGAGGTTTTTGCTGACTAGCCTCTCCTTGTCCACATTTCAAATTACCTTTCTCAGTTCTTCACAACCCACCTATCTTTACATGTCTTTTTCTATTTTCATTGTGTTTTCTGGACACTATTGGAATGTGGCATTAAATACTAATAATCTCCATAAAATTTACAATACCGACAAAGAAAAAATTGTTTAAAAAGTTATTAAAATATCATTTGGCTCAGGTTAAGTCCTTTTGAAACTTGCAGATAGAGCAGCTGTCCTTCAAAAACTATGAAAGAAATTATTAAAGAAGTGGCTGAAGTCCATTTAGTTCTAGAGAACCAAAACAATAGGCACCTCCACCCAGAACCTGCCGAACTTCCACAGGACTTACGCTGGGCATGTGTAAGCAAGGGTAACATACATTACCTGCACCTAATTTCAGTGTGGACTGCTAATCTGTGAAGGTGCATCTAGATGTCTGTCTTTCCATGGGTTTAGAAATACACTAGCAGGTGAATGCCCACTGTACCCTACCTATAGGATTAGCTAGTGTATTAGCTAGCCTCCCAATATCTAGCTGCTCTTACTCAGTGGTCAATGGGATGTCATATATGCTCTATCCATTATGAAATAAGCATCCCTATATTAGTTTATATCTAATTCAGGATAACACTGTGCACTTGAACAACAGCTTTCATGAAGCATTTTTGGCAGGATTTGACTACAAATAGTTCTGAAATAGTCTCAGGAAGAGAATCACGAAGACTCAGGCAATGGGTACGTTGGGGAAATCAATTGATTTATAGTGGAAATGTTCTGCTTTGACAGGGTAGAAAATTTGAGAGTGGTTACCTGAAGCAGTATCTTTTAATTAACATTTTAAAAAAGGATTAGTTAAATTCAGTTTTATGACCAAGATTTCCGGGGAATTTTGGCTTCAAACTTTCTTGGTGCTCAGAAGAAAAATATAACCCTGGAATTGTGCTTCCAACAAATAATAGATAGTGCAAGGGGAACTGCAATTGCTTAATCTTAACCAATAAATTTAGTAACTGCTGTATAGATAAGACAGGGAGGTGAGAAAGGAAGCTTCTGGAATTTCCTTTAGATTTGTCCAGTGCAAGGTCACACCTCAAAACGAATGCAACGAAACCAGAGATTTTCTGGTAAATATGTCATTAACAAAGATACAGGTGGTCATCTGGCACAAGACTGAACTTTGTGAGAAGCTGGTCTTTTACCGTTTACCTCAACATTTCCCAGCAACAAACAGAGAAAAGGAAATCTTACAAGCCACTGAGAAAATTCAGACTAAATTAGAACTTCCTATAGGGCAGATAATGATATCACCTTTAGGTGCAATTAGTAAATAATTAGGCAAAAAGAGGCATTTGGGAGGTAGTATTGTTTCCTCAGAACATTATAGTGAGACCTTTTTGGATGTAGTGAGAAAAAAAAAAGAGAAAAGAAGTGACTAAAGTCGGTATCAACTCACCGCACTAGCTCTGGGAAAGGAAGATTTGAGTTAGTATCACTATTTCAAAACTTCTCATTATGTCTTGGGAATCACAAAACCTTTGTCAAATGACGTGAGCATTTGTGTTAGCTAAGGAGCGTTCACAGTGAAAAGACTCTTTATGGATACAGAGCCTCTGCCCAGTAATGTCATGTGAGACCGTAAACAGGCTACGTGCCAGTGATGTGCTTAGGCCTCTGCCCGTGGGGACATGTTCGTCATTCCTGAGGGGCTTGCTAAAAGAAACTACTCTTTGGCAGCTGAACAAAAACCAAAAAGGAAAGAGAAATCTCCATGAAGATTTCAATCCAAATACATTGTTTTAATCTGGTGATGTGAATATAAGCCAAGAGGAAAAAAAAAAGTGGAAACAAAACCACAAACACGTAAGTATAGTTAAGACTGCATAGAATGTTCAATTACATGTTTGTTGTCTTGCTGGAAAGAGTTGTTTACAATGATGTTCTTTTAAACCTTATTGGGACGATGAGGATGCTACAAATTTACTAGACTTGTGGTTTCTATACCTACCTGTACCACTTTTCATTACGAACAATGTAAAAAGTGTCTGAGCTTCTTTATGAAAGAGGCAAAATCTGAGAGGTCTCGCCTCAAAGTCATAGGGAAATGTGGAGTACCAGCTATGCCCAAAGGGTAGAGATTGGCTCAACAGGAATGTTGCCTTAGTGAAGGTGAAATAGAAGGAGTAAAGGAAAACACTGACAGAAAAAGGAGCAGAAATCCAAGAAATAGTAGAATAAACACTAAGTAAAATGAAAGAGTCTAAGTTTTTTGGCCTGAGAACTGGCTGAAAGTGGCTCAGAAAGACAGAAAAAGCCCCCACGTCGTGCTTGATGCCTCTTGTGTCCAAAGAATATACATTTGTATGCACATTATAAAGAAATACCTGTCAGAGTGACTAATTTATTCTCTTAGTTGAGCCAATATGCCTACTAAATTTAGCACACTTCAGAAAGACAGACAATACAGTTTTGACATTTGGATTGTTTTTATCTAAAAGTCAACACATTTTCATCCTCAACTAATTTGCAGCCCACAGAGTGATCTGTACTGCAGTCAGCTCTGAGAAAGCTGAGAAGCAAATGGATGGAGCAGTGATTCTTCCACTCCCCTGTCTTACCATACTAAGATGTAAAACACTATAACGTTACTGAAGGTGATTAAAATCCAGGCAGCTGACTTTGAACTGGAATGGATTTTGCCTCCGTAAGGTCTTGAAGTGACTTGTGAGCTCATAAGAAATTTTGGAGTGTTAATAATCACCTGGTAATAGATAACATCTTAACGTACCACAGTGATTTCTAAAATGGCTATATGACTATGTTCAAAGCATATCTCAACTAAAAAGAAAATAATATTTAAGTGCTTATTTATTTATAGATGGCTATAACCACATCTATATGCATGCTTGAAATAAGTGGAAAATGTTTATGAATTTAAATCCAAATTGTTATGAATGTAAAAGGGTAGGTTATGAGCTCAGCAGAAACATGAGGCAGGAGTTGCTGCTCACAGAGCAACAGCTTCTGGCATCCCTTGCTATTCACAAGAGCAGGCTTCTTGTAGCACACTGGGCTTTGTGGTGACAGGATTCAGCAGGGACTTCTGTAAGCCAGCTGTTACTGTTGCTCAAGGAAGGCAAAGCCGTAAGTGGTATGGCCACCAACACCCACTGACTTCTGGACTCAGCAGGGGCTTTGGCAGTTCAACCGTGTGACTAACCAGCACACACCCACAGCAGAGGAGAGCTCAAAGAAGGGCAAAAACCAGAGAGCTCAGGGAAGAAGCAAGCTGAACTTATCTCAATACCAGGTAGACTGGAGGGTAACCTTGGTTTTAGGTAAGACAGCTGTACTGGTGAATCACCAGGTTCACCAAGACTATTAACAAATAATGATGTCTTTGTGAGCTAGCCAGACCAGCATTGGGGATAGGTCGTGGGCAGCGAATAGGTAGCTCAGCCCAACATAAAACATAAAAATTGACAAACAATGAACTTTGAAGGGAGAAATGGGCTTGAGCTGGCTTCCGTCCACTTATTCCTTCCGGGTGACTAGGGATGCCCAGTGTCATGACAGTAAGCATATAGTACCAGTAATGAGAATCACATTTGCATCAAGATTCAACTACAGTTGAATATTGAAATTGCTGTATTATGATTGTGTTGTGATTTCAGTACATTGTTGTATCCACTGAATCAACCTCCCATGTAATGTCAAATATACCAAATAAGTAAATTTGATATTAAACATTAAACCCTCCTTGTGTGTAATATCTAGAAGAACCTAGTCAGAGAGTATTGGACTCTGATAAACTGCCAAGAAGAAAATTTTGCTTCTATAAGGTGTAAGATCTTTTGAATCCTGCTGAGTTCAGAACTAAGGAGAAGCTGTGATATGGGAGTTGCTACTAATTGTCAGAGATGTAAAATACTTTGCTAAAGGCAATGGCTTTTTAGGTAGCCTGTTCTCTGGCACTTGCGTTTCATATGGACCTTCCCCCTGCCCCCCAAAGAAGTGGTGTGCGTGTGTGGAATAGGAAACACTGGTATTGCAATGCAGGGCTGCAATTCACAGCTTGAGATAAGAGGGAACATAGAAGAATATCCCTTTTACTGTACCAAATTAATGACTTATGATCAACTGCATCTAACTTACCAGGATTAGAAAGGTGGAGTGTAACACTGGTGTTCTTTAAGCCTTCATAACAGTTAATGTATGTTTTCTGCAGGAACTACTTCCTTCATTTTCAGTGGGAAACTTCTCCAGAACATTTGCAATCACAGAGGAGAAATAACATGAAGAACGTCCCAGTGGGAAGTCACTGACTACCAGAGCTGCTCCAACTGGCCTATAATAACAAGAAGTATAATTTTCTTATTGCGTAAAAAGCATGTATCTTTCACACTATTTTTAAAAATTCTAAAGAAAAGTTCTCCCAAGTCAAAACAAACTGGCAACTACCAGATGTGGATGCCAGGTGACCCGCACAGATGAAACAATATTTGAAAGTGGGTCCTCATAATACTATCAACTGGTGGGATAGGCTTAGGTCATTTGATTGTATAGCCCTTTGCCTGCCTGCCGAAAAACACACAGAGCAGTTACTTACCTTCCTTTTAGTAAACAGAGTTCATGTAGCCTTGTCCATATGTATTCTCATCCATATGTATTGACACAGTTATTGGCAGAAGGTGCGGAGTTGTTCAGTGAGTGAAACACAGCTTTACCGAGTTCAAACTGAGAAACCACACTAAAACTGCTTATAGTCTTAATATGCACATACACACAGAATACAGGTTCCATAATCTCTTTCTACTCAAAAGCAGCAGCAGAAGTTGCTTTTTCTTTGCTAAAATGCACAGTTATCTGCCTTGTGGCCTCTGAAAGAGCTGTCTGGGAGAACACATTCATACAAGGTGGCACATACTTGAGCTGAAATTGCCTGGTCCTTATATACGTCAGTAAAGACAGTGAAGAATGTAAGAAATTTCTATACGATGACATCTGAAGTGTGCAGAGCAACCATTTCTTCAGAAATTTGTGGTTTGGGGAAGATGTGGTAATTTGTTACTTCAAAAATGTCAGAATTTCTCTAAAAAAACCCCGCCCCAAACCTTTAGAATATTAAAAAGAATGTTAGGTTTGTGGTGCACATGTAAACTTTATGGAAGACAGAATACGGTGGAGAAGTATTGTTGAGACACCGCAAAGTTTTTACTCTGTTTATTGACGTATGAATCAAGGATTATATTACATGCAGTATGGGAATGAATGCCCTTTCTCTGTTCCATGCTTCTTCTGACCTCCTCCATGCTTCTTCCCATCTCCAACTACCTATAAAAATTTGGAATATAGCTAACAACTGATACAGCTAGAAAGATAAAATAAATCAGCTTAACACTGGACACACTTGAAAAATATCACTTCACACAGGCCCATGTTTGTGAATCCAATGAACACTGGTGGAAGAGAAATACATGTTTAGTAAACAAGGATTAGAAAAGTAGATATGCAAGATAGGCAGAAACTGTAGTGTCCATGCATTGGAAATTGTACTATTACGCAGCTTCTGAGAATAGTTCAAATGATTTCCTAGAAAGGGGTAGCTAAGAATACAAATCTCTTAGGACTGACTGACATCTCTTACAATACCTGTCAAACTGATTTTGTCGGTGAGTATGATAGGTAACCACCGCTTCTAATAATCTAAGAGATTTTCTCAGGTACTGTTGCTACTAACAATCTACCATACTCACTGAAGCTATGTAACTTCTGTTTGGGTGTTTCTGAAGACTTCTGATAAGTTAATAATAATAAGAGACATCTTCAGGACTGATAACAGACCTGTTCTGCTTGGACATTGCATAAATACTCAAAAAGTATAACACTGTCTCTAACTTTAAGGCATATGGCATCTATTCGTTCTTGAGCTCATCCAGGAAAGGATCTCCTGACTTTTCCAGACTTTGTATGAATCATGTTGGTGACTGAGTCACGAATCTTTGGCACTATAAATTGTAATATTGATGGCCTCAATATGAACCTAAAGGCAGACCCAATAGTTTGTGCTAAATAGGCTGTGCCCCTGCTTTCAGAACTTGTTCCCGTCAAAGCAGAGATGCCAACCATCAGTGCAGACAGCCCATTTTGTACTGTTAACCGTGCATGCAAGTACAAAGAAATAATTGGTATTGTTGGTCTGAAGGAGGATACTTCTTTAGAGACATCCAGAATAGTGAACCATAGGCTTTAGCTTCCTTTATCAAGAAATCTATTCTTGCGGTCCTTGGAGAATTAATACAAGGATCTGTCCTCTCAGACAGAATGGCAAAATGACAGTTGGGGGCTGACTAAAATGCCCCATAAACCACGCAAGAGGAGGAACTGCTAACTGCTTTCAACAAAGGGCTATTCAGAGCTCGATTCCATTATTGGTATAAGATACACTCCATAGTCTCAGGTGACTTCTGTCATCTTGAATCTTTCCAGTTGTTTTAGAAAAAAAGTTTTTTCCCCCCTGTTTCTCTCTCTCTGAAAAAGCCCAAATAATTTAAGATCCTGCTGCCGAGGATATGAATTTACAAAATGATTTACAGTTACTGATATAACTACAAACACTAATGGGTCAGCTGAAAATAAGTCTTGGTCCATTCCTGGGAGACGGTCATTGAGACCACCAAAGCGTATTACACCAGTAAACTGCTGATTCAACCCACATTATCACATAGGAAGACAGCAAGTCATAAACACAGGTTCTACAAACCCCACAACATTGTATTTCAGATCCATCAGTCCTATATAAAATGACATTCCCACTGAAGATCTATTCTACTTAGGAGTTTTCCAAGAACTACTAACTGCAACTCGCTCAAATGACTGCTATTTTAAACCCATTTATTTGCTGCTGTCGTCACTCCAGCAACCAAGAAGGTGTCAAAGGAGGTAGTATTTCTAATCTTTGCTGTTAACTACCTGACAATGGTTTTTAACATTCTCTGAAAATTCACAGGGCTTTGGCAAAGTTTTGCATGGATCAGAATTACTATTAGTGGATCCATTTTTGAAAAGTTGAAAAAGTACTAAGTGGCAAGGAATACCATATTCAACCATACTTCCACAATCAAATTATGAAATGTCACAATTGTTAGATCATTTTGTTATTTGTTTATAAATTTCTAAAACAGCGTGTAAAAAAAGTAAAAATAGAAACTATTTTGCCAATGCCCTTTCACTAGTTAGCATTTGAAGGTATTAAATGCTGGCATATTAAGTCTTGATGTATTCTCATCATCATCTTACCGATACTGAATCACTTGACCTTTACTGAGGTTATGAATTTTAGAGCTCTTGATACCACCTTTCCCTCTGGCTGAATTATGCTCAAAAATATTTTTTGCTGCTCAATTATGTACTGTGGGCATAATACACAATCAAATAATTTGTTTACTTCCTAAAAGGTCAGGAAAAAGAAGATGGTTATCTTATTTATTCTTCATTTCTGGTATTATAATATATAAACTTATTTTGATGCCCCATAATCAGTCAAAAAATCTATTGTCAAGTGGAAATAATGAAAATTATTAGTTCCTGTAAAGTGGCTGTTTCCCTACTTTGTAATGGACATCTTGTGCAGAGACTAACTATCCTTTTAAAAGTTACATTTATTTGGTTTAAAATAGCAGAATCTATAATATCATTAGTATTTCCTTTTTATAGTAAAGGACTAGCTGAATTGTGTGATTGCTTCCTAAAAAAATCTCTAAAGAGCAACCAAGATATTCCTTTAGAATGTTTTCTTACTGATCATTTAGAAGTGTCAGCAAAAATGAATGCTATAAGGATTATATTATTGGATGATGGTTGGTACTACTTAAATTGATTTAGCAGGTTTAATATTCTGATTATGCCATTATCAGCAGAACAGTAGCAGTGAGGTACAAAGTATACAAAGAGGACTTCACCATGCCTGTACAGTTAGTAGTACCATATCTCATGGGAGGGAGGTTACTTGTAGAGTCCCACAGTCTTTGCATTCAACATGTTTGTGTTCGATTCATTCAAAACTGAATTGGAAGAGAGTGAAAAATGAGGTGATGAATGTCACTAATGATTCTAAGCGTAGTACAAATAGCATCTGTCTATGCAGAGTTGCAGAGGGATGTCATGGTATTATGTGACCGATTATGAACTTCGCCTGCCCTTTTAATGGGGATAAGTGAAAAGTTATAATTCAGAAATGTGATTTTTCAGTAATGTCTGCCTGTGCTGCAGCATTGGGGACCCAGCTGTGTTCCAAGGGTGAAGTGAACGCTCAAAGCCCCCTGCACCAGACAAGTGTAGCCTGGCAACATGAGCTGGATTAAAAGGCCTTTTCAAGCACACTCAATTTGGAGGGAGCTGTAGAGGGGCTCTAAATAGAGATGTCAGTTCACTCACTTTGCAGTAGAATGGAGACTGGTACTACAGGATTCAGAGTTATCTATTCTCTGAATATTATTCTGAATGCAGAACAGTTGTCACACAGTCCAGCTTATACATTTAAAATGTACACACTGCTGTATATATGTAACAGTCTGGCATTTCTCCATACAATAAGGAAATTTTTGATTCAATTTCTTGCACAAACCAAATCTTCTTGAAGTTGTGCACAGTGACAAACAAACTGTTCCTTACAAATTTAAAGGATATTTTGTAACAGTTATTTACATTTTTTGACAGCTGACCTCCACTGATGTTAACACACCTAGCTCCCTTACTTCCAGCCTATCAGACTTTGACTTAGTCAAAGTAATTAGATGCAAACCTCCCAAATGGTCATAGAACAAACTGACAACACTTGCTGTTAGAGTCTCAGACCTGGCATATGTTTCCAAACCTACAAAGAAATACAGGCAATAAATTAGAAGGAGATAATGCACATAAGACGACAAAAGTCGTGCTGCCTATGCTACTTCTACTCCATGCTACAGGAGTAGAAGTGAGGCTCAGTATTTCAGTCAGATCTCTTGCTTTGACATACACCTGAAGAAACACTCTCACAGTAAATTAGTAAGGGGAAGAAAGAAACCTCTTTAGAGCAAATCGAGAAGCGAACAAAATAGAATGTTTTTTCCTAAGATACCTGAAAAGACAGCATGTGCATTACCCTGCACAGGTCATTAGGGTGGATGCTTATAGCTAATAAATTCAAAGAGGTTCTACAGGAACCTGCGTCTATATAATTCTTTATAGGATTGGAAAATGTAGGGCTCAACTCAAAGCATGGCAAAAACAATGGCAGAATTTCCATTGATTTCCATAGTCTTTCACACACAATTAACATCTTGCTAAAGCACAAGTACACACCTCCTCCAGTGAAATTTATGTATGTACATTTAACTTGTTGCTTTGTATATTAGTGGAGCAGTGAGCAGACTATTTGGATTCTCACAGGACTGTCACTACAATAAAATAATGCCACATTTTCTTCTCCTTACTATATGGCAAAGTATAGTAAAAAACATTCAACTAAAATCAGCAGCTCTTGGACTGATGAATCACAGTTATGTCATAGAAAGTGACTTCTAAAGAGTTTTCTTCTCACATAGGCTAGCTTTTTTTCCAAGTGAAGAGTTCAATTAAAAGGCAGCTAAAATAAATCTATACTTTCCTGATATCATCTGTATAAACCAACTTTATCTCAGTATGCTATACATAGCACACTACAGCAACTGGAAAAGGAGAAAGGACAGCCTGTCTGTTAAACAGAGTCAATCCATACAATGACAATACTGGAGCTATTAGATTACAGCCAAGTGCCTTCTGCAGCAGATGAACAGGGAATACATGGTATATGACTGACCAGCTTGGTATGCTCTTGACGGCCTCTCAGCAAATAATGAAGCATGACTCCTCATGCTTAGCACAATTACATACCACACTTTCTTCATTTGTCTTTGTACGTTGGTATCAGTATAATGCTTCACCTGAAGCCTGCTGCTCTTCAACTAGGTGAAGGATTGTGTGATTACAAGCTTGATTCTGCCAACTACACAACTAATATCACACTGTACTACTACTATCTACAAACCTTGTCTGTCTTTCAACTATTCTAACCTGGCAGTTCACTCAGAACTTATCAACAGGAAATATTAATATTTCTGTAAAGAACAGGTTTGATGTAAAACAGCATTAACAAGGTGAGTGTGAAGATTGGTTAATGCAGGAGCTTTTTCATGTAGTTGTCATGCCTCACTTCACTGCAAAAGTAGGTTTAAATTCCCCACCTGCCTTAGTGAAGAAAATGCTTCCCTTATCACTCATGAGTGTGAGTGAATCACTGTACACACATGTGTTTGCTTTTATTAGTAAGTCTGGAAGATAAAAAATTATAATTGAAAAGAATTGTCTCCATCACTAGATAACCACACCTGTTAAATAGTCGCTACTGAATTACTACATATACTTAGAGGCAGAGCCACTACAGAGACTGTTCATTAGTTAATTAATATTTTCTGAAAAGAGTATGTCTATTCCGTCAAGCGTAAAAGTACCATTTATTTTAGTAATGCCTGTAAACTAGTGTGTGTAGACCAAACTGACAGAACACAAAACCTTGTTTATAAAAAACCCTCTTCCTGTTGATTCAAGATTTCCCCATAACCAAAAGTTATTTACAGATAGCTTCTTGAGTAGTCTCTACAAAAACCTAAAAGGAAGGATTTCCTCACTAAAGATCAATTTCTGCCAATACTACTGATACTGAATAACTATTGTTTCAGAAAATCTCACAGTTTAAATGGGACCACTAACAGAGATGATAGAAATCCTAAAAAAAAAAACAAAAAACCTGAGTCCAGTAATTGAAAAATACATGAAACTAATAATTTTGAGCTCAATTCCACTGAAATCAGCAAGAACTTTGCCAAAACAGTTCTAACAACAGATTTAGACTATTTACTTTAAAAAAAAATTTAAGTTACACTCAAATTCAACATTACTTTCTTTGCATACATACCTCACTTCCATAAATGTAGCAGAAATTACTCTGGATGAAAAAAAAATTCCATGTGGCAAAAGTCTGGTGCTTGGAAATAAACATACAGGAAAGTTTGGGTTCCAATACAGTTTATGATCTCTTATATTGCAAACAGCAACCATTGACTTTTTCTGAAGAGAAGTAACATATTAAGTACAGATAGCTGAGATAACTGCATAGCCATTATACTATTATTATAATACAGACTACCAATAAAGTAAGAGTAGACAGTACACTTAAGCTGGGAATGAATTTAAATTCAGGAGAAAGCAATCAGTACATGTATGTTGGAGAAGGAAAGCAGTAAATACTACATATTTGATTTCAAATGTGTATTTCCTTTAACTGGTCAAATACAACTACTCCATGTGATATTCAAGAAAGGCTATTTCTTCTATGTTTGGAGGATGAAAAATCTATAAGGAGGAGGCAAGGTGCTGTAGCTAAACCAAAGGAGTTGTAGCTAAATCTATGGGAAGCCTGGAGATGCAGATTGTGTTTCTAACAATCTAAGAACTCAAGTCAAAATAATTGTGAAAATTGGAAAGATACTGTCACTTAAGGTTTTGGGTCTTGTCTATGGAATGGAGGAAATGGCACAGGAATAAAAGAGAAAAATACATCATTCCTATTTTACATTTTTTAATGCATCACTGGCAGAGATCTCAAATTGAGAGACTCTTAGGAGAAATTCTCTGTCAGGCTGAAGTCCAACATAAACCAGAAAAGCATTTGCATCCTGTAAACCTCTCCTTAATCTTTTCAGAATCAATTTCACACAGTGAACAGATTCTTCTAAGTTCTTGTAAATTGCCCCAAGTTAGAAATAGGAAAACTGGTACACAAAGAAACAAAGAGATTTGCCTGTAAAGTGAAGAAGCTGAGAACAGCACCAAAACCTCCTCAGTTAAAGTGTCTTGCCTAAACTGCTCACTAACATCATGCAGCTGCCTTTGTTTAAATAAGTTAGAATGACAAGTAAGAACCATCAATCGAATCTAATTTATAAACATAATACAGATATGCAAAGCCAGAGAAATTGTCCCTGGCTCTATAAGCTACCCGAGCCATAAAAATACCTATTCCTGTACTCTGCTCATAACCAACCATAAATGCTATTACTCTTTTGGAAGATGTCTTTGTGCCATTGAGTCCTCAGGTAAGGCAACTTGCCCAACTAGAGAAGGGACCATAACTATAAAAACAGGTTGACACCCGAGATGAAGAACATACATAATCAGTAAATGTTGCATGTTGACATTATAAATGGGCTTGAGTTTGCTCTGTTTCTATATGATAAAGTTAAAATTGGTTCTTTGCCATAAACTAACTCAGTGCCACATACTTCAATAAAAGGTGTAGAAGTATCAGAGTAGAATGTCTTCTTAAAAAACTCTTCAGCAATACTTAAATTTATTCAAGTCCTGAACTTTACTTGCATAGAAGTTAGCATTCATTTGAAATGAAGACAAACTTTAATCATTCATCTGGTATCAGCAGATGGAAAACTTGGGAAGTGAAAGTTAAGCATCTTTTCCTATAGGTATTACAAATTCTTTCTGATAAAAGAATTTCAAATTAAGGTCCCTGAATCTCCATGCAAAAAACTACTTGGAACTGTCTGGTGCCTCACTGATCCTAAAAGGGCCAGAGGTGACCAATACCAATCAGTAAGATTATTAGGTTATAGTATGAACTAGAATTTATTGATTAAATAATCTGGAAAGCAATTTTTAAACAGCAGTTTTAAGTTTCTAATCCTGGGATACAATATGTCAGTATTTACGGACTAGTAATATTAAAGCTTAAAATACTCAGGCAGAGAAATGGTAACAAAATAGGAATCTTACAATTATTAAGCTATCAGGCAAACCCCTATTATGCAGCGTATTGTTGAAGTCAATGTAAATCTTCCATTTACTTACCTGGCTCCATGTCTTATCTTTGAATGTGACACTAACAAGATCCTCCAGAATAAATGAAACATTCATTAATATATCATCTCTTAAAAAAACTCAGACTGTGTACTAAGTAATTTCAAAATAGGGTCTATATCATCTTGTATAATTGAGTGATTTTATACATAAACAAATAGTAATGATACAGTCTCTGCTCAGCATACAAAAGAGGATGTACCTATACATTTCTGGGCAGTCTAGAAGGAACATTAGCACTTCTATAGTGTGTCCTTCAATGTATTGAAACAGGAACTATTTTAAAGAAATGAAAAGTGCATTTCAGTATAAAATAAAATAACAGCCATTCAGAGGAGAAAAAAGCTCCGTCTAGTCTAGTATTTGGGCATGGTGAAAGAAAACAGAAACTCGGATGTGTACTTTGAGAAATTCCCCAGATCTTTTTCCGCACTGGTTATGATTTGAGTCCTTTCCTAATTACCTCTTTACTAAGATAAGGAATCGTGGTGTATACACAAAGGCTAATTTTGGCATAAGGATAGTTCCCTTCAACTTGCTCTACACTGCATGGACATAGACATGCCAACCTCTGCATATGGGACCTCTCAGTGGACTTCACAGACACTTTTGAGAAGAACTTGTGATCTGGAGTTCTTAACATGTTGTTTCCAATCTGTATTGCAAGAGTAGCTGTTTTGAATTCAAATAATTATGCAAAACACTATTAAGAACTAGAAAATAAGTACTGGTATTTGAACGTCTTCCCTTGCTTGTGCAAGATACACGTAAAGGATGTATGACACAAAAGTATCTTTTAAAATACTTGCCTATATATATATCGAGTTGTGCACAAACTATTTTTTTTTCAATTTTCTAATTTTTTTCCCCACAATTTTCTACTTAGTGTTGATTGTAACAGCAAGTGCTTTTTGCTTTCTGTGCACAGGGTGGTGCTCTTACCAACAGACAGTTATGTGCAGGCGAGCAACTTTCTGTCTTGCTTTACAGAGCACAGTTAGAAAGCACAGGAGTCTTTCCATCTGGCTTTTCTGCACTGACATATTAAAATCACAGGTTTCTGTTCCTTTCACCAGATACAAGGAGATGTGTAAGAATATTAGAAGCAGGATAACCTTTAAGAGACTAAATAGCTCTAAAATTAGAGAGATACTTGGCAATTAAGAATCGAGGTGTTCACATGAACTAGGGAGTATGATCCCCAGATTCTATGCAAATTTAATGGGATATGAATTCCTTCCAATTTTGAGATTGGGAAGCCAAAAGAAATTAACTTCTGAATGGACTTTTTAATGATTTTTATCATTTTTTTCTCTTGCATTTAAAGTTTGGTATTTTACCTTCACAGATTAGCTAGACACTGGTGATTGTACCATATACTTGCATGGAAATAATCACTCTATGAAAAATAAAAAGACAGAAATCAGTAAAGTGGTTGTATCTCCTTGACATAAAAATAAATCTATAAATAACACAAGTTTACTTTCAATAATAGGCAGGCAAAACAAACGATTCATTGTATTTAGCTAGAATACTTAAAGCTTGACTGACCTCAATCCAAGAAAGCTGGAATCTGGTCAGTACTCTGAAAGACCTCCAAGGAAGTAGCACATGGAGTATTCTCCTAGTCAGGAAAGCAAAATTTCTGAACATAAACAAACAGCAACAGCAGCAATACCACCTGCTGGAGATCTAATTATTCTATTTAAACAGAAAGTCAAAGCTTTGTTCATTCTAACTGTTTAAAAACATCCCTTTGCATTCTTACAAGAATATCCGCTGCTACCATCCCAGCCAAATTCAAGAAGCTGCAACTAAATTCAAGAGTTACAACCCAAAGTTGCATTTTTCTGATATGTTGGCTTACCCTAAAATGTCTCGATGTTAAGATGTTAAGCAGTTGAGCCATTTTGTCCCAAAAAGTTCAAATACTTTCAAACAAATATTCACTCTTGTAAAGAGACTTGCAAACATGAAGATTGAAAACAGATTACGTTTTCAGGTTTCTTACCATTTCAAAGCCATGGAGCCTCACTTTAAGAAAGGAATGAAGAAGGATAAAAATAGCACACAATAAAAATTGCGATGATAGTAAAAGAGATTTCTGGAGTTTTTCTTTTTTCCATCTTTTTTTTTTTTTGTCTCTTTTATCATCAGGTCAAAGTAATATTGGCATAGGCATTGGCAACAGCAATGCAATGCTATCCTTTAATGAGGCGTTATATTGTGGTTCTGGTCTTGCTCCTACAGTGCACAAATATATAGCTATTGAGAATATTTAATTAATTTTAATTTTGTGAGTAAACATCTGATAGCCGTCCATCATACAATCATGATTTGTGTTGCTAAACCTGCACATAAGCAGTTTAGAGAATTGGAGTCAGACACTTCACTTTTAATTCCAGAAGGATGCCACCACCATAGAAGTTGTGTTAAAAACAAGCTTAGTAGCATTGCTCATTCCTAAGATAGTTGAATACAAAATCTTCTAATAAGAATCATAGGACAGTTCATAAGTTTGCCAAACCAGCTATTTAGAGTGAAGTTTTTCTTGCAAGCCTTCTGTCTCAGGCTGACATTTCCAAAACTTGGAAAATAATGGCTAAATGTTCATCTTTCTCTAAGGATAAGATCAGGAAAAAATTAATTGTTTTGTCCTCATTCTGTAAATAAATACATTTAGTGACTTATGGAAAAGCTCTTGTGGCACTGTGTTTTCCATGAAGACTTGAAATTTGGCAGAAAGACTTTCTTTAGATGAAAGACGGGCTTTTTGTAGCCTATGAGAATCCAACAAAATTCAGCCTTTCTGAAATTACAACTTTTCATATACTCAGAAAATACTTCCTCAATTTCAACAGTTACAAATCACCAAAGAATCTGTAATCACTGACAACGTTGGCTCAGAAACGCAATACACTTTGCTGCACAGATAATGTTTTTCCGTGTCCTGTCACGTGCGCTGCTTTCACCGGCACAGGCAGCATGCGACGCAGAACTACAGTTTGTTGTGAAAAAGGCACTAAAGCAGAGTGGAGAGCAGTACCAGAACTCTGTGTTAATTTTGTTGTCGCAGCTCTGTTACTGTGCCTGTAATAATTTAGGAACACAAGCAGGCTATTTTTATGGAAAGCACATATTTTATTAGCCCAAATAATTCGGCTGAAGAAAACAGGCTTTGGGGACCGCCAAGTCCTTCTTGAGGTGACTATTACCTCTGGTTCCAAATTCTGCCTCAATTAACACCACCAGTACTCCTGACTACCCACTTTGAGGGCTTGCAACATATGATTTGCCAAGTTATAAATGTAATTGCCCATTCTGTACATAGAATGATCCCTTCTATACATGGAATAATCTGTCAAGGAAAATACTATGAGATATGGCTAATTTGAAAGAAAATGCCCACAATTTCAAAGGAAACATATGTCTACACTTAACAGAAAACAAATACAAGGAAGAATATTATTTAAAAATCATACTGGATACAGGAAACATTCATTTACAGCAGTGCCCAATCCTTTGTATTGCTTCTAATGAATTATATATAACCTAAAAGATGCTGATTATATAGCAAACAGGAGAAAAAAGATCTTCAAAATGAAGAACTAATCAACCTTGCTAATGGGATTTCAAACCATTCAGATCAACAAAATCCATTGAAAACTCGGCTGTTTGGGCAGCTTGAAATTAATAAACACATACTTAATTTCCTGTGCAAGATTTAATTTTTCCTTCTGCAAGAAGTACAAAATAGTAATAAATGAGTGCTGGAAGTATCATACTTCTATCAAAATACTTTGGTAGTATAGTAAATTCATGTATAAAATTTATTCTTTAGACAGCACTATGTACTTTTATGAGAGATGAACACTGCGTATCTTGTCTTTATTCACTGCTGTTAATTTTATGATCTTTTACTGAGAGCTTCAAAAAGTAATCTGTCACAAAATGAAAGAATACCTTTCTGAAAATAGTTACAATTGTTTACTTCCTATTTATCTGAAACTTTGCCAAACTGGGTTAAAAAGCTACTTCATGTTACTTGCTTTTAAGATTTTTCCAGAAGGACGGCATAG
This sequence comes from Phaethon lepturus, assembly GCF_000687285.1. Classification (NCBI taxonomy): domain Eukaryota; kingdom Metazoa; phylum Chordata; class Aves; order Phaethontiformes; family Phaethontidae; genus Phaethon; species Phaethon lepturus. The sequence goes on along the minus strand of NW_010529534.1, from coordinate 24,198 downwards.
GTCTTCACTGACAAATAAACCCATTGTTGTGAGGACTGTTAAATAGCGATTTGTTAAGATGATATTCAAAAGTGACAGATCATTACAGGCTTGAGGAAGGAAAAAAATGAAAATTGTGAAGAGTTGTTGCTTTGTTCCCTTCACGTATCATTTGACATTCCTAAAGTCTACCCTAGGGTAGTCGCATAAACACCCAGGAGTTTCCCTCTAGTTTTGAGGGGAGGCTCATGCAGATAAACAACCTGCAGGGTAACCTACACTTGAAACTGTACAGCTAAGTATGCTCCTTAGGTAATGCAGTATTCACACATTGCATGCTGCCTGGCATGGAAGGACATCTCCATGCAATCAGCTAGGCAGGTTTAGGATCATACTGACCCTGCAACCAGCTCCTCTACAGTGTTTTACAAATGATTGACACAAAAATGGTGAGATCCATGTCTTAAAAAAAAAAAAAAAAAAAAAAAATCACAGCTCACTACAGGTTTTAAACATCCAAGCTAAATTTCTTCCCCTATCCAATGTCAAAAAAGTTCCTTTTATATGCACACCACACTTTTTCAATAACATCCTTAAAATTACATTCCCTAAACAAAACAAGACTATGCTGAGTAATAAATGGAAAACTTCTCCGCAACCACAAATGAATCATCAAAATATCAGTAATTCCACATATATACATAGAGGATACAATATTCTTCATACAGTGACCCAAATGCCATCATGCAAATTATGTCAATAAAATAAAACAATCACTACTGGCCAAATAAACTCAGACAGACAATAAAAACATACAAACTTTTCATTACCATTGGGTACAATCATTTAAGTACTGATCTTTAATCCTGATTCTTAAAGGAGACTTACAAAATAACTTTAGAAGCAGCATCTGGGAATTCATATTCATAACTCTACTTCATATAGCAAATTATAGATATTGTTTTGATAATGCAAGATAGCTATTCCCACAACTTACTTCTGCTGACCCTTTAGTTCCACTGGTACAAGCACACACCCTGGCTTTTTTTTTTAATTTTAGTTCTTATAATCATTAAATCAATTAAAATTAGAACAGTTATTCTCAGGTTATACTTCACTTAAAATAGTACTGCTTTTGTTTCACATTCAGAAAAGGTCTATGCATCCTAAAATTCCCCCTCCTCCCCAATCCTATTAGCTTGGTATAAACTCCCTACCATATTTGTCTGTCTGAATCATTGCAAAAATCAAAATTTACCATCATTCAATTGGGTACAGAGGGTTTTTGTCACATTGAACCACTTCGTTTCCTCATATACAAATCATGTGTCACTAGCACCTACATAGACACCTAAAAAAAATAAGAGAGATGTATTTTAAAAATATCTCCTCTAATGTTAGACCTGTTTAGGAAAGATATTTTCTTGCACAGAAGAGATACAGCACTTCCCTACTCAGGGAAAGGCACTACTAACATGAAAAGAATAAATCAGAATGATGTCTGGAAATTCTGAGAGTTCTAATGGTTCAGTACAGTATCTTTCATAGAACTGTTGCCTATCTGAGATCCAAGGAAGGTTCATTGAGACAACTGGAATAAAAATGAAGTCCATTTCAAACTTCTGTGTCTGAGTTGTTGCTGTTATTGTGTTTAACCTCTACAAACAAATATTCAGGTTTATTTCTCTTACCTAGATTTATCTACATCAGTCATTTTGACATAAAACCATCAACTGACTTCATATTTCTTTTGCAACTGGAATAACATCTGATGTCGAGCCCGAGTCCTTTGCTAGGAACAGGGTAGATTTCTTATTCCTATATAGTGCAAACTGTCTGTGCTTAACACCATGAAAGAAAAAAAAAAAGATGGCCCTCATTTCAAATACAATATTCAGTTTAAGGATTGTGATCACAGTGCACTGAGGCCGTTTTGAAAGACTTTTAGTCAGCACACATACTCTTTCAGAAAGGGTGGGAATGGAGCTTTAAAGCAAAAAAGTTTAAAAAGAACTTAAACATGGGAACAAAAGAAGGCGGGACAAAGGAAGGATATGTACACACATATATAGTTAACAAAATTTGAAGGTGTAAGCAGAAAGACTTCTAGCTGGCTGTTTCTTGAGTTTAATGATCAAATGCTTGCTCCTCACATTAATTTTGCCTTTCATCTCTTGAGATGCTATTTTTTCCATGTGAAGTTGTCCAGTTTCATAATGAAAAGCTGAAATGTTCTCAGTTCCTGTTGAAAAATTCAACAGGAAATCCTAGCAACTGCTTTTGCCTCAATTGCTACCCCAGTGTTTTATAGTGCAATGTTTCAATGTAATTAATAAGTAAGCAACTGCAAAACCATTCTGAAAAATGGAGGTAAATTTCAACAGAACATACTTATAGTAGTTCAGATAAATCACCCGAGTTTGTTAAATACAGTGTTAAATAGCTTGTTAAAAATATTCTTAAATTGCTTCGTAATTTTACCTACATGCTATCCTTCTGCTTGCTACTCTATTATTTTGAACTGTCTGGATCTGGGAAGATATCTTTTCACAAGTCTACAGTTATTGGTGTAGAGTAGAATTACATTTACTTTTACTTTTCCATTGTTTTTACATTTCCCATTAGGTGGGAGCAGTCACTTTTGTTGGCATTGCAGACACTAGTGTCTGTGTATCATCTCAGTAGATCATAGAGTGGTATATATAATTGGTTTGCTAAATATTGGAGTTGTTCATGCTAATAAGACACATAAGACAGCTATGCCTCTAAATAACACACTGTTACAACACACTATTACTTTAATGAGATGAAAGACTTATGTTGTGGATCTCCTACACGATGTCTGTTAAAGGATACGTGCAGGTTTGTTACTTCTCCCTCACTGGCACATGAACAGGCTCTCTTTTTTAACCAGTCATTCCTTTTCAAAAACTTGTAGGAATATGATGTGTCTCAGGCCCCACTGGTCTGTAGCCGAACTCACCAATGCCTGGAAAAGCTAGTGGGTAAAGAGACACAGAGCCAACATGACTAATAATTTCTCTAGAAGCAAACCTGGAAAAGTCTACAGACTGTGTTACAGTAAAGGTAAGACTGAAGGTTTACCCTGGGTTCTTCCAAAATTATGACTGACAATTCATTCAACCATTCTACATTTCAAGTGACTACCTAGCAAATCCTTCATCTCCAGTAATAGCTCATCACATCCACTTTCCCAGGATGTTTTAAAGCTTTCATAGTACAGTCAATTGCATAATCCTTTTGTACAGCGTGACTTATTTCCTGGACCTGGGTAATGGTCAAAACAAATTCTGAGGCAGGGGATCACTTGCTAGAGATTGGAATGAAACCCATCAAACTGAATAACTGGAGCCAGGCATATCACTGCTCAGTGCCTCAGGTGCCTATCGAGAAAACAGTAAAAACAGCACATACATATTTCTGGGAAGTGCTATGAAAGATGTTAAGTATGACTTTAATAATTTTGGTATTGTTGTAATGAATTTTTTGTGTTACCACAGTGTCTAGGAATCCTAATAAAGGACTGAGATGTTCCCCTTTGGCTTGTGCTGTACAAAACCAGAATAAATGTATAAAGTGGTCCCTATTTTAAAATCTAATCAAGAGACACAATGGATACCTGAAAACAGGAAACAATGAGATATTGTTCAGCATGAGAAGCAATGGTTTCTGCATAGCAGCAGTCTAAATACACTCTTGATAGTAGAGTTGTTCATGCAGAGGACTGCTTTGAGGGGGGATTTGAGAAATAGTAAGACAGTTTTGTAAGTGTCTGCATATTCTTCCAAAAGCGAGGAGTAACATTGGAAAAAGAAAGAAGTTTAGTGGAAAGTTCAAAGTATATGGACATGGGCATCATAGGCATATTGTAAATACTTAATGAGACAAGGTGGAGTAAGGAAAGGATATAAAAAGCTGTTAGTTCTTTAAGTGTGAAAACTCACGTTTGGAGTAACAGTAAAGGGGGAGAGCAGAGAGATGCAAGGAATGCAATTTTTTTTCCCCCACCATCACTGAGTCTATATGAAGGTGTAAGATTTCTCTGACTTTGCCCAATACAGAAGATAATTTAATAATCAAGAGAGAGAAGTCATGAGACTTTCAACTTTGGGGAGGAACAGGAAAAGCTGAATCTTGGGATAATAGTGGAAAGAACTTGCAGGATTTAGACAAAGCCTGCAGGACAAAGTAAAACATGACCAGGACAGAGTGGCAACCGTTGCCTAGATGAGAAAAGAAGTTGCAAGGACATCTGGGGAGACGTAGGTGAGGAGTTTTGGGGATTTTTTCAAAAAACAGTTTAGATTTGAAGCAAATACTGCAGACACAAGTTAACACTTTATCCACACAGACTGTCTAGATAAAGATGTCTGTCAAAAGATAGACATCTAAAGGTAGATGTGAAGAACTTTGCACTCGAAAAATGCTTATTTCTCTCCCTTGACTATAAAGAGTTTAGGCAATGAGCCAGGAGTAATACCCACATTGTACATAAACAATTTCAGAGATGAATGCCACCTAAAAGAACAAAAACAACTGACATCAGGTCTGTATAAAAAGCCATAGCCCTTTGGGAAAAAAAAAAAAAGAAAAAAAATATCAAACAACTCTTTGTTTGTCTCAACACATAATGAGATACTGATGTCAACAAAATATTTATAACTTGCCTTAAAACAAAGAGGAAGGCCTTCACCAAAAGCCCTTGTTCTGGAAGCATATGCTCAAAAAGCTTTTCCTGTGCAGTTTGTTATGTTACAGAATTACCCATTTTTTCCTCCTTACTACATTAAGTACCCCTAAAGTTCTGAATGTCCTTTCCCACCTCAGATAACTTAATCTGTTTTTTTTTTCCCCATTAGGCTCTGAGTGCTATTCCTTTG
>NW_010529534.1:12252-19287 GCF_000687285.1 Phaethon lepturus | reverse complement strand
CGGAAGAGTGAGAATATATAAAAGAGCTATAAGACACATTAAAATTCAGACATAGCCAGATAATTCAGTAGAGGTATAGTCTCTGTATTTTTATTAAAGCATTGTATCAGACTGTTTCATTGGCTAAACTGATTTTGCAAAAATGACACAGCAGACTGCAGAAGGTAATTTGCTAAATTATAACTAATTCAGAACATACCAGTTCTTTCACATATTCATTGCTTTTCACTTGTTAGATTTATTGTGCATTTGTGGAAGCCCAGAGACCTACACTTACCATGAACTGTAGCACTACAGAGGACAGCAGTGACTACCACATCATTAACACAAGGAGATTTTGACAATGTGATATTTATTACATACAGTATTACAGCATCAAGGTTTTTAGGGGATATTTTTTCCACCAAGTTCCCACTGAAGAATAGGTTCAGTGGAAGAGAATTGTCCAAGTGCTTAACAGATAAATCATGAATAAGCTGTATGCATATGAACCAGTCGTGAGATTTTATGGATTGGGGGACTAAGACAGGAAGTATAATAGATAGGAGGTTAAGTATAGTGAGTATGTGAGGAAATAAATTGATTAAAAAGCTTTACCTCTAGCATGAAAAGAGTACATTTACTAGCAAACATATCAAGAAAAGAATCATCATTGAAATGTAAGACCATGCTTTTAACATGAAGAACTCAATTAAACACATTTGTACTGCAGTATTAGTATCCATACTGTGGCAAAAAGCATCTGTGTCAAATTTAAGACCTGTTTTGTTTCTTAAATTATGTTTTACACACATCTGAACACTGAATATTGCAAAGTTAACCGTAAGAGCTGGCAGATCTGAAACCTCATGTTTGCTGTGGCTGGGATTGGATTTCAATTGAAAGGTTTGGGATAGTACACTGCATTTAGTCTCTGGTTTCAACATATAACAGGACTAGGCCTTATCTTATCCTCACCTCAGAGCGGGCAGTAACGTTCCTTCATATTTAATCCATGAGACATTCTGACTTTTACAAGTCATTCCTCTATTGCAGCAATGTCTGCTGAACATGAAGTGAATATTAACGAAATGTTTCAATCTTATAAAATACCATAGAAGAATGATACTTACAGAAGGGACATTTTTCCCTGTGCCATGCTGCTTTTAGTAGCAACTAATTACTGAGCAAGGACATCAGTACCTAGCCAGAAAAAAAAAACGCGTAGCTAAACAATTCATATAAAAAGTTAACTGAACATGAGGAATACAAGAAGTCAATATACCTGGGTATTTCACAAGATACAGTTTTCTTATCCTAAGCATTCACTAGAAATGTCTTGGCTGCATCAAGTGAGCTAGGTAGAGAGTACAAAGTAAAGTGACAAACTACAACGTTTGGGAAGTCAATTGTTTTGATATACAAATACCGAGTTTTATCCAAAATTACTCTCATCACAATACTGAGCACTAGACCAGGCAGAAGACTACTATCAAGAACTTCAAATCAATTGTACACTTGCACAACAGCAACTATTTTAGAAATTCCTCCTAACTCCAATGGCAGCATACCACTATTAGCACTGCAGTGGAGACACTGAGAAAACCAATTTTCTGGAGTAAATTATCAACAGCCTAGACTTTGACAGCATTTAATGCAACATCACAGTGATTAGTGCCAGGTAGATTTCTTTAAAAATCTGCAATATTGGCAGGAAATGGTAGCGTTAAAGCGTCTGGAGACTAAATTAGGAGAATTTACAGGCATAGATGAGCACTGAGAATCATCTAAAGGTCTTAGAATTTTACTAAAAAGAAAAGAAAAAAATGTATCAAGGATCCACTCTAGGAAAGTTAAAGACAATCTGCAGGAAAAAATATAATATGAAAACCAGATATATTATGAGATACAAATATGAGCAGCAGCAGCAATGCTAAAAGAAACAGGGTGTTACTGGACAAAATGTAGGAGTCTGAAACCAAATATGCCAGCATGATTCTGGACATGAACTCTCAAGTGGGGAGAGCTGTTATTGAAAAATAGTTTACAAAGACTGAACTCCAGTAATTTCTGCTATACTTAGCAATGAATGTGTTTGTTCATCATTCAGTAACTGCATTCCTACCAGCAAAGTCTTTGTAAAGTAAAGAAAACTCAAGGGAAAACACTGAAAATTATTTTTAAGGAAAGTTAAGGAAAAACAACCACCTGTAAAATGGGTACTATACCATTGTAAGTAGATTAAAAAAATCTGAAAATATTTGGGTGACAACAAAATTAAAAAAATATTGAATACAGATAAGAAAGTTAATTATGGGAGAACATTACAGCTACAGGGAAAAAAAAAGTCAATTATATACAAAGAAAAACATATTGCTATGAAGCATGATTTAAAAATTCTTACCAGTATTGTATGTAATGTTTACTCTGGGGATAATGATGTCCCAAGTACTTGCATTGTCTTATAATATGTGGGGCTCCTGACAGTGGAAGCATCTTTAAAACTTTAAAAACCGCTACAGAAAATCAGCAATTCCATCTGTTAAACAAAAGAAATCTTCCAGAGTTAGAAGTCTAGCAAGCTATGAGAAAAGACTTCTTCTTTCTATCAGCTCTACAAGAAATGAGGATATTTCACAACACCTTTCTGTTGGAATTGAGGACTTCTGGATTCTGCTTGCCTCAGACACCTTGCTGACTGCCAGCAGGTCAGTTCGTTCTAGAACCACCCACGTTGCCTGTCTGACACTGCCTCGTGTTGCTGCACGCGCACGGTGAGACACGGAGAGAGTAGGAAGCGGTTGCCAACAGCAGGTGGGAATAGGTATTCAGGCCGTGTTTTGCCTGACTTTGTGTGGCTTTGGACAAGTTGTTCATTCTCCATGCATCACGTACTCCATGTCCGTCTCAGGAAGCATCAGGAGAGCTTTTGATTAGAAAGCACTTTCAGGTCTAGATAAGGAGGTATAGTACTAATGTGAAGTCTGATACCCTCTTTCCTTTAGCAGGTTCCCCCTTTACACACCCGTGTTTCCTCTCTGCTTACATTTCTCACCCCTTGCTTCTGCTTTACCCCTATTACTCCCTGCTTTTAAGGTAGTACCCCTTCCCCTTCTTTCTAGCACAGCTGCAATGCAGGCAGCAGGAGAGACCATTTCTTTCTCCCCAGCGTACCTGGTCAGACCTCTCTGCCACCTCATCCATGCTCTGCTGGGCTGGCATGGCTCCTCGGCCGGGGCACACTGGCCTACCTGAGGTGACTGTTGGTGGTTCCAGCCGTCCCCCAGGGCCAGCTCTGCCCTTCGGGGAAGCAGAGCCACAGCCACCCCGAGAGCAAACCCGAGGGCTGTCAGCCCTGTCTCCTTTCACCCCTTGGACAGCAGTCTTGCCTCAATGGCTTCCATCACTGCAGAGCTGAAGCTCACCTGCATTTCACTGCTGACCCTGCGAAGGCCAGCAGCAGTAGGGTGTTTTCCCTCTAGCAGTTCAAAAAGGCTGACAACCAGAGCTGCCTGCCACGGATCTCCCCTCCAGGCGGAGTAACACATCGCACTTCACCCTGCAAACAACCAGCTGTGTGCTCGCAGCCAGCTGAATGGAGGGGTTAGCAACATCTGAAGGAGCCCTCACACATCTGCTTGCAATCATCTGATCATACTGTTAATTGGTATGAGCTACCTTATTTCCTCTGACCAGCTTATGACAGATTTCTTATACTCCAGACCAGACGTGGCAAAGAACAAAATCTAAAGAGAATAGCTAATGCTCCTATTCTTTAAAGATGCCATTTCTAAGTATCCATATTTACCCTTCTATAGACAGTGAGTAAAGATCGCAGCACCAGTCAGCTCTGCATGCTTAGCGTTTTCTCCCCTCTCTTACAGAACACAGAGAGGGCCAAGCGTGGACACAAGTTATGGTGCCATAAACAGCTGTACAGCAATATACTGCTGACATGGCTGTGGGCAGTTCTCCTAGCTGGCCAAACACAAAACCATAGTAAAGACTATCCACAGGTGATGGTATCAGCATATCTAAATAGCACACCCCCTTCTCATCACACAATATCTAAAGGTCAGCTGTGTTCCCGAGTCTAATCTCCATAAGTTTCAATAAACTAGTTTTGACTGACTTTTTATTTTCTACAGTTCTTGCTACTACTAGGTGCTCTCTTTACATTCCTGAGGTCTGAACTCTTTAGCAGTGGAAGATGTTCAGCCTAAGAACAATATATGCTCCTCCCCTGATCCTAATCTAAAGGATCTGCTGCTGAAAGAATAAAAGGCTTATATACTAGTTGGTATCTGTGATAAAGCAATGGGTTCTTATGTTGCTGTAGGTTTTAAAGAAATGCACATATATTCACTGTGAAATGGGTAATAGCTAGCAAGCATACTTCATATCATCAGATACAAACATGGAATTGGTAATTCTCACCGTTCTGTGCTTGTTTAGGACTGGTGGTCTAACAGTGAAAGGTTGTTTGCTCATCATCAATCTCATCAGCTATCCAGCCCCCTACCCTGTTTGCTATCCATGGACAGCATCTGTATTATTTAAGACATCTGTGTTTAAAGAAAGCTTTGGCTTTCTCTCAACGTACTTTTTCATCACACTTGACCCTGCAGTAAACCTGTAGGAGCAAATCTCATTTTGCAAACATAGAACACAGGATTGTTGTAGACCCAGCCAAATGAGAAAACAAAGGTTAATGAGATACATTGCTATTCAAATACACTTAGCTCCAGAATTAGCAGAGGCAACACGGAAAGTGCTTGGCTGAGTGCATCCATTTAAAAAGGATTTTTTTTCCAAAGTTCATTCTAGTGCTAATATGTGTCTCTCAACTAAAGCTGGAATGTCAATCGTTAGATGGGGGAGAGAAAATTTTCAGGATGTCCCAGATGAACTACATTTGCAGTTATGTTAAAACTGCAGAATTTTTTTGTGGTGAAGTCTTTGAAAGTTATGAACCCTCAAACTGTTTGTTAGGAACAGCAGGAAACGGTAGACTACTATAATCTTGCATCTTAGATTTGAAGTTCTCTGGGAGAGGTATTGCCTTTTTGTGTGTCTTTGGCCGAAACTTGGCAGAACAGAGGCCTGCCCCCTGCCTGGCCCTCATATGTGACCACTGGGTCAGTCAAGGGAGAATTTGCCATTGGCTTCAATGGACAATGAATCAGATCCCTCAGCAATTTAGAATAAGAACAATAATGCTCAGAGAGTAATACCTGAAGAGAGTATCTCGTAGGTTCTGCATGTTTATTGCAAGGATAAAAATGATTGAAAGTGTCTCTCTTGTCAGTCTGATCCTAGAAGGATGGAGAGGTCAATCAGCCAACCCAGAGACCATCTGTTTTGCACATGTGTATGTGAATAGTTGGAAGCACAGGGCTGTCATTTTTCCTTTTCAAGCAACACAGAAACTCAATTTTTTTAGCAAATGAAATGTCATAACTAAGCCTTTTTTTTCAGCTGAACTTTTCTTGGACAGAATAAATGAAAAGTAATACCATCCTGACTATGTTTTGTAACCTTAAATGGAGAGATCTCATTTTCAAGGAAAACCAGGAATTCATTCTGCCAAATAGTATCAGCAATGAGGTGGAAGGCAAGACACTGGTTTCACAACCTTCTTGGCCAATGAGGTAAATCTGATCTAGTCTAATGTAGTCTCTCCGTGTATCTCTTTCAGGAAGATAAGCTGGGCTGGTAAAGAGAAAAACTTCCCGATCTCTTCCCCTTCTGAGGGGGGTCAGAGTTGTGGTGAAATCTGTGTGTTTCCAGCTCATCAGACAAATGTATCAGATGGCTCCTTGGTTCAGTATGCTCCTTGCCAAAGGCTCTGCATCCACCATAAATCAAGTTCTGTGAATTATGAAGCAAAAGAAGCTCCCTGTTAGCAGCTTATTCATTCCCTCTGCAATGAAGAAAGGAGCAGGTTCCCTCACCTGACTGAAGGTAGCAACATGTCCTGAAATTGCCAAACCAATCTGAGAAGCCCTATTTCCCTTCAAATCAACTGCTAGAGGTTATAGGGCTACTTCCTTACCTACTGGAATTGCTTTTTTTGTTCTACAACTCACTAATAGTGGTTGTCCCTGGCTTCAACATTGGCAGAACCTAAAGCGGTGCCTATACAATTCGTCATAGTTCTTCATTTAAGAGGCTGGAGCTAATGAGCAATTTGGTGTGTCTACACAGCCCAGTGCTGCTCAGCACCAGCTGGAGACATGGGTTCAGATCCCAGGAGATAATAACCCCGGTGAGTGTGGAGGTGGGTTAAACGGTCCTGCTGCACTGTGTGTTTTGGTGGCGATGCCTGGTCCTGCCACCTCAGAGCAGCATCAGCGCGGGGACACCTGCACAGCTGTACTGGCTGCCCAGAGCACCGCAGAGTCCAGTATGGCTCTTACCCCATTTTCAAATGATCAATTTATGAGATGATAACGGTGTTAGAATAAATCAAACTCATGCTGTTTGTGTTTATTTTTTCCTCCTAAAAAGGAAAGAACAGCTGAGGAGCTCGGGAAGAGCCTGAGAGAAGGCTCGGGGCGTGTTGATGTGCAAGCACGGACATGCGAGCACCGGGTTGGAGCCGAGGCTGAGGAAGGGGGCAGTTAGTTGCACTTCGAACTGACCAAAGCGAGGGGGACATCTCCCCTCAAATCTCCCGATTTAAGAGGTCTGCTATATGGGTTTCGGGCTATTCTCTACAGTAGCCACTGCGTGGCAGAAGAGATCAAGATTATGATTTTCTGAGGCGGGCAGCAGAGGATGAGACCAGCCTGCGCCCGCCGGCGTGGGACAGCCGCCATCTTGTCCGACTGCGGTAGGCGGGCGGCGGTTGGGGACCCTCGGGGCCGGGAGACAGGGACCGCTGAAGAAATAACGAGCGGTAGCCGAGACGGTGTGCCATTAGCTGACAGTAAATTACTTTTAAAGGTGCGAAAGAATCCAGGTGAAGGCAGATAGTTCAGTTAATGCGCAGAGCTAATAATAGCTGGCCTGAGTTTTACTGCTGAGGACAGCGCGGCCCGGCCCCATCTGCCC
>NW_010529534.1:7386-12221 GCF_000687285.1 Phaethon lepturus | reverse complement strand
ACAGCGGGCCCGGCCCCCCCCCCCCCGCCACAGGCGGGTTTGGCGGCGTCCGGGGTTGTTTCCCGAGGAGCCGCCGAGCGGAAGGGTGTGAAGCGCGGCTGTGGGCCCTGGTGAAGCAGGTTCTGAGCAGGAGGAGCTGCCTGGACGTGGATGTGCAGGACAGCCGGGCAAAAGAATCAAAACCGAATTTAAAAATAATCCCCTCAGCAGAAGACAATAAATAGAACTCCAGGGAGTTCCTGTTGGCGTGACGAGGAAAACTAAATGGCTTTACTTCTCTTACAGTCCAACATTCTTTAAAAGAAACAGAAAACTTATTGATCCATATTCACAGCAGAGTAGGGAGCCCTATTTTTAGCAAATCCTACATATTCTGATAAACATGCTTTCAGAACATCACAATTATTAACAGACTGAACTTAACACAAGACCTGAAAAAATACAGGTGCGTTAATGCGTGTTGTTCCTGCAAATTTTGGGGGAAAAAAATACAGTTTTAAAATTACATTTTCATTTAAAATTTGATTTTCCAGGAAGTGCATAACAAGAAATCAAAATAAACCCTTTTATTTTGGGTTGACTACAATGTTTTTGGTTCTACGCAAACCAAAATTATTTTCCATTTGTTTAGTTTGGCCGCTGAACTGAAAAGCTAGCATGTTATTATCCACACATAACAGCAAAAAAGACATCTTAAGGACAAGCAGGGTTTTAATTAGCTCCACTTCAGTATTTAAGATCGATGCTGAATGGAATTACTGGCAGAATATATATGTCCTGATCAGGAGTTTAAATAAAAAATGCCATTTTTTTTTAATTAGAGACTAAAAGCTTCAGGAGTGAGTCAGGGTCTCTTTGAATTAATCGTCACATACATAGGGAGAAAAGATGGTGCCAGCTCTGTGTGCTTGTAGACAACAGAAATAAACAGAGTTGGGTAATAAAAAAAGACAAATATGACAAATATGATTGTCTATGATGTAATGTGGGTAATAAGTTATGGTCTCAGCACATTTGCTTAAGTATTGACAAACAAAAAACCAAACCAAACCAATCCAAACCTACATCTCCTAACTAAAGCCATTGTGTCAAAATGCACTTCAGGCTATACCAGACTGTGTTTAGAGAATGGTGTTGAACATAACCATGGGAACAATTCATGTTGAAATCCAAGACTACAAAAAAGCAAAAGCATAAAACCACCCATATGGGTTTATAGTTTCAGTAAACATGATCTAAATTTTAAGCAAATGTTTTTGATAGAAACTTAAAAAAAGTAAAAAATTTAAGGAATGCAAATACAACTCTTCACTTCTTATTTGCTTATTGTGGGAATGCTTAGGAATTCTGTAACGGATCTGTGCCTTATACCTTGTTTGGGGAAGACTTCTGTCTTACAAACCTCTGCTACATGTCAATGTCCAAAATCTTTGTCTTCCATTTCTCATGGTACAGTCTTACAGAACTAGGATATTAGTCCTGAAAGGCAGCATGCATATAGCCTGGCTTTTATAAAACACTGAGAATGTATTTCCAGTGTATGAATGTGGACATTAGTCTCAATGGGGCTGCTTAACTTGCCGAAAAATTTGATTAAGCTGGCCTGATGGGATGACTATCAGCAGAAGACTGTCAGTCAGTCCCTCACTTTTATAAGCAACAACTATGCACTGGTTACAGGTTAAACAGGTTTGCAACTAAACAGGAAAGAACAACTGTGAGAAAGCTTAAATGTTGGTCAACTGAAGACACTATTGCTGCAAGAAATGACTATGACAAGACTGATCCTACTTCCTTGGACATCTGATCCTCTGGCTAAACTTTAAGAGAGAATTTTGGGTGTACATGGAATAAGGAACCAGAATCCATCTGTCTTTGGCCAAAGGAGTCATAAACAAGCCAAATGGAACAAACAAAAGATCCTAGAGTAAGAAAAAACCACAAAGTTACTCAAATCTACTCAGTTCACAAAGACCTATTTATTCATGTGATCTTTTTACATGGTCCTATTAAATTGCTAGTCCTTTGAGACTGGTATTCATCGTGCACTGCAAAGTGAAAAGCAGAGAAGCACTTAATGAATAGTTATAAGCCTCTACCCAACTTCTGCTCATTTATTCAGCTGTATCTCAATTTTGATGCTGTAGAATTTGACACAGAATATATGAACTACTGAAAAATCTACAGGAGGGTCAGGGAAAGGAAGAAGAAATACTATTCTTATGATTGCAAAGACAATCATAGAAATATGAACCAAGTGTCTCGGCTTCCTAAGTCCACAGCCAGCCAAAAATAGTAACACTAGGAGGGTGAACTTGACCTCTGCATCTCAGTGGATTGTTTACATTTTTCCCTGTAGGTTTCAAAGTCAGTATTCATTGCTGATCTCTGCTGTTGGTCATTCAAAGAGATGTGTCTTTCAGGAGTTTGTATCCCAGGACAACCTGCTTCCTTTGATGAGCTACTTCCTTTGATCAGCTGCTCAAGTTGCTCTTTAAAAGGCAGAACTGACAAAGCTTTATTTTATTTGTGTTGATGATGATTCTGTTGTTTCCTGGATCATATCTTTCAGTAGCACCAGTTGTAACATTGCTTCAAGTTAGCACTTTGAGCAGGGGCTCCAGGATCAGGTCTACATATTGGGCAGGTTTTTTCTGCAGACTCATATAAACATAATACCCGGTAGATACGTTTCAGTCCATTGGCATGCTAGGCCTTCCCACTGCTTCCTTATAGAAATATCTTCCAACTTAAGTATAATACAGGTTGTATATGTTGCTGCCTTGTCAGCAGCAACATCTGTCCGTTTCCTATGGCATGTCTGAGACACTGAGCTTATGGCTGATGAGAGCTATATTTAACTGGGTCGGTTATAAAGTCTATACTTTGTTGTGAATTTTAGAACAGTCATCAGCGGCTGCAGGTGAAATTCTCAATCTGGATTATGGATGACACACTAACTAAGCAGGAAGCAATATAAGGGCTCATACAGTTAAGAAATGAGCTATTTTCTTCTGAGAAATAGCTGCAGGTCTATCCAAGCTGAATGTAAGTAAAAATGTGTTATTAAAGCATCTTTCATATCTGTCAGTCACAAAAGGAGCGTGCCAGTATCACTTAGGAAAGTGATGTGTTTCCAGGTACATTGCCTTCTCTAGCCATTCCAGCACTTCATCAGCCTGAAGCATGACACCAGATTGGGATACAGTATTCACCTGTCAGGAGTTGAGGGAGAAACTGTTCATTCCACACATGTGGATATCCAAATGTCTCCACTATTAGTTGCTGAAGCTTTGATTCGGGGACATAAAAGAAAAAGAACGTTTCAGTGCCCTTATGGACCCATGGCCAAAACCAGTAACAATGGCAATTACACAGGGAATTGTTTGTTTCCCGAGAGGCTGGAACAGCCCCAAATGCAGCATTTCTTTGGCATATACCTTCAGGATCAGCATTTGCATTGTGACCTCATCTGCCTGAGGGTGTTGCCAAATGTGTATATTTTTAATAATGTGATAAGATTGATGAAAACCTTGGTCAGGCTTTGTTTCTTTCCTTTGCCAAATGATCCAGGACTTGCTATCCTGAGGCATAAGTCATTGCATCCAACATCAAGGGTAGGCTGATGATTTCTGCTAGACTTAGCATTCTGTACGACTCAGGGGAAAGGATGTCTGGATTTTCTGGTCCCATTTTCTCCTGTCTTACATCTGTTCTGTCTACAGAATCTGTCTTTGCCAGCTGCCCTGTCTGTGAGAGCAGAACCTGGAAATTTCTGGGTCCAAGCACTAATAATGGCCCCTTTGCTTGCTTTTCTGATGGGTGCAAATTTGCATTTCAAACAGGATGATTAGTTTAGTCATAAACTTCCTGCGTCAGCATGTTGATATGACCTTAATCGTTTCCCATGTTTACAGGTCATGGCAGTACTTTACCAGGCAGACTCCAAGCCCTACAATGTGATTAGTCTTCCTACCACTCTATATATAATGTCCTACCTGAGCAGACTCTTCTGTGAGCATTTCTTTGCAGACTGGAGTCTACAAGAACAAAGCAGTGGGCGTTGACCTGCACTAGCCTTGTTATTTTAAGGGGGTACGTCATTTGCCTCCATTTGGGGCTGTGTAGCTGGATCCACAATTCCCACATACAGAGAAATAGTCTCACTGCAGTGATCTGTTTCACTGCCTTGGTTCATGTGGGAACTGGCTTCCTCACCAGTTAATCATGTACGTTTTCTGGTGATGTCCAGCTTTGCTTCTTCATGAAAGGAAGAAAGAAAAAAAAAAAGTCACAAGGAACCTCAGACACCTCAAGGACCTCTGTCACTTCTGCACCTCAGCTGACCCTCAAGCAAAGTGTTTCATACAGGCAGGCCCAAGTCTTCATCTGGGCCAGCAGGTTTTCAGAAACCTTCCAGCACCCAGCGTGGGACCTGGTGATCCCACCACACTTGCCTTGTGCAATGTATTCAGAGCCTCTAATGTGACACATTACAAGAACAGTAAACCCAGGGGCACTGAGGTAGAATTAAGATCCCATTTGCTTCATATGTACAGAGGATCTTGAGGTTAGCATCTCTGTTAAGTATCCAAACACCAGCATGTACTTGTAAAATAAACGAAAAGCTGAGATTCTTGGAGGGAGGGGCAAGAACCATCACTTCTTTTCCTATATACAGTATTCAGTGTCAAAATATATAAAGTTAGTATTTTAGAAAGGCATTAAGCATTCACTAGGTATGGGAAATCTTCCTCAAACAGATGTACTGTTAGGAATTACAGCATTTATCAGCCTACTGATGATACAGTTTACTGTAAGTCTGCTCTTCCAAA
>NW_010529534.1:0-7355 GCF_000687285.1 Phaethon lepturus | reverse complement strand
GAAAGAGTGGAAACCCCATGTAAATGGAGATAAGGCTGTTTATTAAGCTATGCTGATGGGTATTTTGTGGGTGAACTTTCTTTTACAATATTGTTAAGGGTTATATAAATTCTAATTGGTATATGCAAACAAATTTACAGACACTGAGTATAACATGATTTAAGTTAACTGTCAGATGACAGTTCTGGAAGATAGTGAGACCAGTACTACCAGGTGCCAAACACCCACCACATCAAAACCTTGTATAGTTCTTATGTTTAGATATATGAATAAAGCTAGTTTCTGAGGAGCAAGGAGGAAGACAAGCTGATAGTAATTGTTTTTCCATTGCTTTTGGAAATTTTATGTTGCAGAAAGGGTGTTGAATCTTGGAACACAAGACGAAATCACATTTCCAGCTCTTCCCTAAAAGTTCCAAAAGCTTGAGTCTATAAAATGTCATCCTGCTGGGTCCTGGGAGCTGTAATCAAGGGTGCAGGTTTGGCTTGTGACTATGTCTGTCAGTCTCCTGTCTTGTCAACTGCCTGCAATACTTCCTTGGAGTTGCAGTCTCCTTCGAGAGAGCAAGTCCTAATAAATGACAACTAAGCATTTGAGCTACAACTCCCATGGGAAGAGATGGGAGTATTTCCAAAGTGAGGCTTTTCAGCTTTTGGCTAAAAGACTAGTTCTGAGTATTTAATTAGTTAATTTTAAAAAACCCAAGGTTTTCCCCAGAAAGCAGGCTTTCTGTTTAAAAATGTGCATTTAATAAAGATCTAATTTTCCGCCAAAACTGTTTCAACCAATGCTGGGAATTATATTCCCTGACAAAACTACTTGAAAATGGATTTCATAATGTAGAGTAAAATCCAGACAATGTTTTCCAGATGACTTTAGAGTGATGTTGTTATTACTCCTAAACTAAATATGATAAACCTAGGAAACTCAGAATAAAGGTTAATGAAAATCTAGCACAGTAAAGATACAGAAAATACATCGCTTGAGCATGAAAATTACTTTAGTCTCTGCCATCTCATGCTGTAAGTTGATTGTTGTGAAAAAAAATTATGTTTGGGTTGATTTACTCCAGAGCATCTGAAAGCAGCCAGAGCGCACTGAATAATCAAATATTTTTCAGAAATACTCGGTATTGCCAGAGTAGCACAAATGTCTAGCCAAGTTTAGCTCTACTGCTCATGTGTCAGCTGCCTGCTACCTTTTGGGCTTCTCTGTTCTTCCCTGGTCCTTACTTTGCACACAGGTATCTTGCGGTCCTTCTACCAGTTTCTTCTACAGTTCCTTCTACAGGTACCTGCATATAGATATAGGTGTACATAAACCAAATGCATAAACTCACACACAGACAGAGAAATATGCGTCAGCTTTTGCTACCCCATATTCAGCTGGGCGCAGCTTCTTCTGAAGTCTTCTGCTTCTTTCTTACTCCTTCCTTGTGGAATGTACCTGGTGCAATGAATAGCTTATCAACAAGGTACATAAAATTAATGATGATTCTGTAATTTCATAATACAAAAGATAGGTATATTTTTCTTAGGACTAGCATAGCATTAGAAGTTACTTCTCAAAAGTAACTCCATTGGTTTCAAAGGACCATTATCCCCATAGAAAAGGTGGTCTCTTAAAAGGGCTTCTACTTAGCATTTCAAGTGAGTATAGTCACCACCTTCCTCAGTCTCATTGACAGAGCAAGAGAAACACCTCCCTACAGTGGTTACTCAGCTGAAGTTAATTTTGACCACAACTCTGCCCAGAGTAACTGGAGGTGGAAGCTGTTTGCAAAGAGGGCAGTTCTACTACAGGAGTTTTGATTTACTGTGAAATGAAAAAACCCAAACATTCAATTGGAGTGTGTTTTTGGTCTGTCTTTTGACCTCCCCAGCCCTGTCTCTAGTGACTGAATGTGGTGAGCTGTAGTTAGTCCTTTCTACCCCATTCCCTGTAGTATATTTTCAGTTCCATCTTTACAGTTCGTTCTTTTTTTTTTTTTTTTTTTTTGATTGGACTATAAAGACTTGCAGGTTTGGGTGCAGTTCTCAGTGCTTCACATGCAAACCTTGGAGCCACTCATGGCCATAGACATTTTTATTTAAATAAATACTCATTCCAAGGCAGAAGGTCTGAGTAATTAGAAAGTAAACCTTTAAACAAGATCTACTGCATATTAATTTTCATCTGTAAAAATCTCCATTCATTACTTCTGTCATGATTTTTTTCATTGCTGTAACACAGCTTAGCATTTTAAAAGCTTTTTGTGCCCAGAGCAAAACTCACAAAATCAGCTGAGCAGAGTTGAATCACAGGTGTTGGAAGAGCACCTAGCAACGCTGCACAACAAGTGGAGATGGGAAATTGATAGCCACATTAAACATCTTACTAAATTAATTAGAAGCTTACTAAGGCAAGGAGTGGTTATCATAGTTGGCCTTTGTCCGGAGCTTACAGTTTTTAGTAACTAGGTATTCAGTATTAGCTAAAAATTCTTCATTCAAAAAAGAACAAAGTTTTTACCTAAGTTAGAAACTAAAGACAGAAAGGACACGTGGGATTTTATGTCAGAATTCTTGCTGACATTGATTTTTAAAAGTTTCTATTCTGTTCTGCGTCTGTGAGAGTATCCGGGGTCATTCATGAGGAAGGTGCTCAAATGATGTCACAGTTAATGTTTAGCATCATTTTCTCATAGGTCAAATCCTTTCACACCCTTTTTAAACAAAAAGTTGGCATTAGACCACACAATACTGCAGAATGAGTCAGGATTATATGCTGTTCACACAATGGCACGTTACCAACAGGAAGCTCTGTAAAAGAAAAAAGGTTTCAGTGTGTAAATTAAGTGTAATAAAATACTATAATCAGAAAATCAACATAAGACATGGTAGGCCTGGTCCTGTTATACCTGGACTCGTTTGGGAACCGGCAAAGAGCTGCTTGTGCGTCAAACTCTCAACAAATATGAGCAAACGCAGAAGGGCTTTAAAATCCAAAATGTACTTAATCAATTTCACCTGGAAATACAGACTATACTATAAATGTGAATAGGTTGGGACTGAAATGTAAACAAATTAATTTTAAAAGTCTCCAGTGGTGCTGCTTGAGTTTCCAACTATCCATTACAGTAACTTTAGAGAAGATCAAGCAAAAAGCTACCTTCTTAAACTTCACCTCAGGCATGTGTCCCATTAATAAAAAATGTGTTTGCTTTTTTAAATGATGACCTTTTACATGTTAGTAAGTCAAAACACATTCAAGTTCAAAGCAGCCACCAGTTCACCAGGTTAAGGCAATTCCAGCTTTAAACCAGTAACAGAATACCTTTTCTTCTTATCAGTGTTTTGTTCCACGTTATTACATAGCTCTTTACTGTGACTAAATCCTTGCCATCCCCACAAACAGAAATATCAGATTCCAGTTGCTAAGTCAAAACGAAAGTGATGGTACCATGGCATGAGACTTAAAAGGAAAAGAAACAAATTAAAAGCATTTTCACTGACTTCAGTGTGGTCCTACTTGTTTTCAGGAGAGAGAACTGGAACAAATTCCACCCCAGCTGTATACCACCATGATTTTATTACAGGCATCTTTATCCTGTTTCATTAAATGCCACTGTTAATGACTAAACTGATGAAGGTGGGCTTGGACACTGGAAATCACTCAGGGAGCTTCCAAAATAAGAACAAACCAGCACTCACTAAACTTTTTCAGTAGTATTTCATAAACCCATATTTCTGGCTGGTCGCCTGACCAGGAACCCTGTGCATACCTGACACACCCCTTGCAATGAAAGGCGCCCAAGGAATGCGTGATGAGGCCCCTGACTAAGGAAGTCAATGAACCTTTGTTTTAGCTCTTTGCTCATACCTGATGTAATGGAAAGCTTTTACAAAACAATGCCTATGGGATAGGACAGACAATAAGGAATTATTAATTTATTAATTTATTATTAATAATATAATAAATACATAATATATAAATATATAAATATTTTTAATTTATTAATTATTAATAATTAAGGAATAATTAATTAAACACATGCTAGAGATGCTGTGTTTGCTGAAAGTTGTGCTTTATGGTAATACTAACATTATATTTACCATGTGGACCATTACTGTATCAGAAATGTATCTACCCAATGGGTGAGTTATATAAGGTTATTTCCTTGTCATCAGTAAGGTGAGTGCTTCACACTCCCTTTGCAAAATTTTTTGTTAGTTTTAATTCTGACTTTTTCTTTGGTTAGTTTTATTTTAACTCCCAAACATTCATGAAAGGATTAAAAAGCCAGACAAAAAGAGGTATTACATTAATTTCCCTAAAGCTTCTCATATGTCATTTTTGGACTGGTGTTAAGAACTGTTTTTTAAAGACTCTTCTGCAGGCTAGCAAACTAAAGAAGTAAAGAAAACCAACTTTTCATTCATCTTCAGCAATAATCAAACTTTTAAGATACACAGGTTATATCTGAGCACATTCTTCTTGCTTCAGTATTTTATAGAGACATTAACATGTTGCTGGGCAGTCTAAAAGATTGAAGCAGATATTTTCTAGCTGAAACTTCCTTGTCATCTGTGATGACGTGAGTATTCAGTTCAACACTAGCAGACATAGAGAACAGTCATCCTCTGTCCTCCTTTTTCAACAAACTTTTGCATATTAGTATATTAGAATTTTATCTCCATGCTTTCTCTTTTCCAGCTTACCAGTACCCTTACTCCTTACTCACAGGTCCAATTTTCTTGTTCTTAATCTTGTCGTTTCCTCTAAACTCTCTCCATTTTGTTTGTATCAGTCTTGAAAAATGATGACTACAGCTCAACACCATCTTCCAACTGGGGCTTTCCCAGCACCAGGTGAAGCAATATGTAGCTCAGTGTCATCTGTGCAAAGCTCTTGGCCTCAGGATGGTATTTCCCTTTTTTGCCACAGTACTATATTGCCAGTTCAAATATCTTGAAGCACAAAATACCAGCTTCACCCTCTGAAAATGTGCACTGTGCCCATTTCTGCTTTCAGTATGAACCTCCAGAAATTTCTGTGCTACAGTTTTGCCTTTACTACCTCCTTCCTATAAATTCCAACAGCAGGCTAATTTATTACAGACATCAGGAAATGTTTCAATGTTTTTAAAGTAATGTAATTTGGGAGGCCTGCAATCAGCTTGGATAAACAGCGCCCTGAAATATTATCCCTGACATGATTGCACACTCAAAATTGAATGGAATACAAAGAATCAATGCCATTGTATCGTGCCCCTGTGGCTGGGCTGGTGGTACTAAGACATGCCTTCCTTTCTGTCTGATAATTGGCTGAGTCTATAATGTCCCCGTACCTGATCTTACAAACGTGATACTAATCTATGGCCCTTTTGCAGTTCAGAATATTTTGCACCTTCTTTCTACATTTACAATCAATATAACTGATACTGGTTCTGCTGCTGAAGCGCTGGACAGCCTTTGCTATGGAAGTACTCAGTATAGGCTTGCGGGGACTATGTGTCTGGAACTGAATGACTGACAGCTTGATATTTGTAGAGAAAGATGCCAACTTCACTGAGGGAGATGATATGAATTCTGCCTCGCTGGGCAAAATGTGCTTTTTAGCTGTGTGGGATTTGGAGAAAGTGTCACCTTCTTTTTTGGCTGCCTTATTTCTACTCATAATAACAAGCTCACTCAACAACAGGACCACCTCTTATGATGCTGCTGCCAAGACCATTTGTCTCTAAGTCTATGTGTGTGTCTATATATGTGTGTATGTGTGTGTGTGTGTAAATGCATGTATCATGCCAAGTAAGTGACAGGTCCCAGAACTCCAGAATATCAAGGTTTTTCCTCTTTGCCATCTCTGACTGTAACTGACGGCCAGGCAGTTGGATGACAGTTTCCAACATAAACACAGTCCTGTTAGTTTCTCAGCATTCATTCTGTGACTCTGTTTAATAGCAGTCAGTAGCTGGTGCGCTTTCAAGGGGACCTCCTTTCAAGAGGACATGACAGGCTTTACCTGTCACAACATGGCCTCCTGATCCTTTTCTCATGAAGAATTTCCTTGTGGTAGCAATGCCACTGTCTTCATCTGTGCACAGGGTACTGGCATGAAGAAACTCCTGTGTGGCTGTCCAATTTACTCCAGATTTTGCGTCTTCATCAATATGCTGAGCATTGTCTTAGTATGTGCCATTTGCTGCAGCATGGGGAATCACCATGGTTTTTTTCCTATGACCTCTTCGTTAGTGTTGCATACCTTTATTCTTTAACCTTCTTTTCTTGTCTTACATATATACTGTCATTGCCTAGTAATTCTGCAGGACCATCTGTGAGCTGGATTATTGCCACTGCTTTGCAAAGTCCAATGGTTTTATCACAAACTAATTGTAGAGTTTGTAGTGTCACAGTTTCTTATCTTAGTTTACAGGTATGATCTGGCCTTTTCTCGAGGCCTCAATGAACTCCTCCAAACTGAAAGAGTGTAATATACTTCACCTTCTCTTTCAAAAAATGTGAATTTAGTAATTTTCACTTTTACATGTAGTGCTGGTTTTGGCTGGGATAGAGTTAATTTTCTTCGCAGTAGCTAGCATGGGGCTATGTTTTGGATTTGTGCTGGAAACAGTGTTGATAATACAGGGATGTTTCCGCTACTGCTGAGCCATGCTTACACAGGGGTGCACAAAAAGTTGGGAGGGGACACAGCTGCGACAGCTGACCCTGACTGACCAAAGGGATATTCCATACCATACGACGTCGTGCTCATTATGTAAAGCTGGAGGAAAGAAGGAAGGGGTGGAGGTTTGGAGTTAGACCATGGAAAGTGGTGAATTAATTCCTTATTTTGCTTTGCCTGCATGTGTGGCTTCTGCTTTCCCTATTAAACTGTCTTTATCTCAACCCATGAGTTTTCTCACTTTTACTCTTCCAATTCACTCTCCTACCCCACCGGGGCAGAGTGAGCGAGCAGCTGTGTAGGTGCCAGCTGGGTTTAAACCACCACATATGTAGTGTAGTCCTTATATTTCTGTAAGATGCTTTCACAGAGGGCCTAAGTTAATCTCCATCAATTAGAAAATAGATCTCCGTTAAGTAGTAAAAACCTCAAGCACTGCATTGCCAGGTGTGGTCTCAGGAGGCTGTGGCACCCAAATGCCAGGCTTCCCAGATTTCCAGACTCCTACTTCCCTGGGTATGCTTTGAAATGACTGCAACCTTTATGTGTTGCAGATTCAGAACCTTTCGGATTCTTATTAGTGAAATATTTTTAATGTTCCAAATTCTTAAGATTCCATCCTTGGAACCAAGATTTGCTCTACTTGGCTGTGTGCTTGTACCTGTAAGAAGTTTTTCCTAATATCCAGTCTA
>NW_010529533.1:19772-19991 GCF_000687285.1 Phaethon lepturus | reverse complement strand
CTCCCCATAAGTCAAATACCGATGAGACTGTTATTTGGCTGAAATGACAGGGGTTTATTAGCTCCAAAAACACTTTGAAGGACACAAATCAGAAAGGTTACAAGTGGAAACAGGATTTTATTTTTAGATTTGATTTTATGTCACTTTATGTTATGTTATTTTTCTGAATCTGTTTCAGAGCCGATGCTCACAAGCATTAACCCAAGGGAATGGGTAGCC
>NW_010529533.1:0-19592 GCF_000687285.1 Phaethon lepturus | reverse complement strand
TTTCCTGAAGAGTGAGAACTTGAAGAACGAGGATCAGGACCAAGCACACATGAAAGAAGAAGAAGAATAGGTGTGTGGTAGCGTGGGGTATTTTCCAAAGCAGGACACAGAGTGGCGACAAGTATCCTTTTTGCCTTCCAAAAGTAGCTGCGCTGTGCTTCTTGGGCAGTGGTGAATGAAAAGCGCCCTCGTGCCTGCCCCGCGCTTGTATTGCGTGCCCAGAGAGCTGGAAAGTGGCAGCTCCTGCTGGGGCAGCAGCCTGGAGCCCTTCCAGGCACAGGCTGTTCTGCACAAGCAAGAAGCCCTGGGGAGACAGAGCCAAGGGAAAAGCAAAGCTCGCTCCCGCTCCCAACTCGCACCGGGCAGGAGAGCCAAAGAGAGCCAGGGCACAAGTGGTGCCTTGGGGCTGCAAGAGCAGCAGGCAAGAAGCTCACCAAAATGGCTCAGAGGAGCCCTGACAAGGGACTGCACTCAGTGACAAAGAGAACAAGAAGCAACCCCCAGGGGCCACCCTGGGGACCCACCCTGGGAGCCTGGAGAGCCCTGGGAGACCCCCTGGAGGTGGGGCACGAGGGCCACCTTCCTGGAGCGAGGAGCAGCAGGCACCTGGCCAAAATGGCCCAAAGGAGCCCTGGCAAGGGGCTGTGCTTAGCGCTGCAGAGGAAGGCAAAAAACCCCTGGGGACACTTGCTAGCTGGCCTTGTGAGAAAAAAAGATTTCCTCCCCCCAGCTGTAGGGCATGAGAGGCCATCTTCAAGGTGCATGAGCAGCAGGCAAGAACCTTGCCAAAATGGAGCAGAGGAGCCTTGCCCTGGCAAGGGGCTGTGCTCAGTGCTGCAGAGGAAGGCAAAAAACCCCCGGGGGCCAGGGCCAATGTGCCCCGGGGGTAAATTCCTTCCTGACCCCAGAGCTGGCGATCGGCTGTTCCCTGAGCACGTGAGCACGACCTGCCTCCTCGTCCCACCGGCTGCTCACGCCTGCCAGGAGATGCCCAACCTCTATCTATTCTTCCTCAACCTGGACCCTTGCGGGAGTGGGCAAATGCCCCCGGCCTGCTCAACCGTGGGGGCAGGAATCCTTCCTGTGCCTGGCAGGACACCAGTGGGTGCTGCAAAGCACTGTGACCGCTGGCAACGTCTCTGCAGCCCACTTCTTATGGCTGCTTCCCCTGGCTCCGCAGGGGATGAGGACAGCAAGCTCTGCAGTGCTCCTCAGGAAGGCATTCCCTTGCTCTTGCCACCGCTCTCCAGCAGAAGAGCCCTGGGCACCACCAGGGCTTCCCAGTTCTCCTCATGCTCAGCCTCCAGGCTTCCTCCCTCAGCCGCCTCCAAGGAATTCCACCAGCTCCTCAAGGGCTTCCTCTCGCACATCTTCAGGCTGCCCCGGGCTGGTTCTGGCAGCAGGAGACAGGATGACGCTCCTTTTTCTCCTGCCCCGGGGCACTGTGACTGCTGCGCTGCCGGGTGGTGGTACTGTGCCATGGGGGTGACCGGGCCCCCCAGGCACAGCCCTGCCCACCGCCCCTCCGCCCAGCATAGCATCCTTCGCAGGAAGGCCCTGGGGGGCTGGCCCCGAGGCAGTCCCCGTGCCCGGGGGGGCAGGGGGCTGTCCCTGCCCTTGGTGGTCATGCACCGGGCACAGCTGCTGGGCATCCCTGACGCGGCCTCCGCCACTTGGCTCCCAAGGACAAACCTAGTGCTCTTCCTCTTCCCTCAGGCCATGGCAGAAACCCGCCCTGCAGCCCAGAGACCACTGCCCTTAGCAGGCCCCTCTGCGCCACAGCTAACGGCCAGGAGCTCAGGCAGCGAGGAGGACCAGGGACTTGATCTGGCTGGACACAAGTCCTTTTCCGGGGGCACAAGGAGGGTGATTTCAGCATCTGCAGCCTGGAGGAAAGCCAAAGTGTAACCAGAGCCATGGGTTGGGATGGACAGTACCAAGAGACTGCCATGGAAATAACACAGGCTTTGACGAACAAGAAAGCAGAGGTTACACTGGTGTGGTGGAAAAGCTGGTCATTTTCAGACCTAGAACATTTGGATCCGTGCCCAAAGCACAGCCAGGCAAACAATGACACTTGCACATTGTAAAAATAGCCCGTTGCTGCTATTGCACTCACATCCCCTTTTCCCACTGAAACTGAGCTGTGCAGTTGTCCTTGTTTATATGGGATACAAAATGCGTTTCAGCCACGGGGTAAAACTTTCAGAGCTCATTGGTGACTGTAACCTGTCTGAGAATTATTTGCCTACCTCCATTTGTGTGAAAATGTTCAGGAAAGTGTTCTTATCTAAAAGCCTGGCAGATCTCTTTTTCTTTTAGGATTTAGTATTTTGAGTCCTGAAAGAGGAAGGAAGGTACTATTCTTGTCATTTTGTATGTTAGTGCCAAAATTGGTATGTACATTCAGACTATGTAAATAAGGCCATTTCTGTCACAGACATTCATTTGGTTGTGGTGATGTCAAAGGTGAAAGATAGGGTTTTGGTTCCCTCTGTATTAACTTTGCAGAGATGTAGAGAGCATGCATGATCTCCTCATCACTCCTCAGCAATGCACCAAAGGACATTTGCTACTACAGTGTTGATGGTGAGGTCTTCCTTGGAAAGAATTACTGAATTGGTTTGTGTTCTTGACCATCTTTTTCCTTGCTGTTCAGCAGCTCTTTTCCTTCTTTGGCCTTCATCCTTGCTACCTTTCTTGAAAGTGATGGCAGCCCTCTCAGCCTTTGTCTTGCTCCTTCTAGTGGTCATCTTCTTCCGTAGGCCCCTAATTGACTGCTTAGTCTTTGTCTGCCTTCACCCCAGATGACATTTCTCTTTCTTGAACCTGAGGAATGAGAAATGTCCATAGTGCTACAGGTGAGTCCTCACCAGGGCTTTGCACAATGCTTGCCTTTCCTACAGAAGTATCTTGCCTGACATACAAGACGGTATTTGCCTATATCACGTTGGTGGCCCTGTCATCTACTCATGCCTCCAGGAACATTTGTCTGCTCCCCTATTTCCAGACTGGAGCAGAAACCCAAGGTGCTCCACCTGACATCTTTCTACAGTGCAGTTCTTCATGCGTTGTTTCTTGACGGGGCCATCTCTTCCGTCAGAGCTTCAGTTGGTATGGAGTATGGGGCGTGTAGAAATAGACCATGAGACAGAGCTTTTTTCTGGTTCATGGATGCCATGAAATATGGAATATGATGCGGACAAGGAAACCAGTATCTCTTGGACAATGGTTTTCTGCAATCTAAATTCAAAAGACCTGAGCATGAACGTCACCCTTTTATACATTTGATGACATCAAAGTCTGAAGGGTGGAGCCTGAGAGATGTGTTAATGGGATTTTCAGCCATGAGTAGCCTGCTGGAGTCCAGATCCATGCAGTCACGACCAGCAGATCTAGCCCTCCAAGGGTCAGGTGAGCAACACATGCACTGTGTGGGTGGGCTCTCAACAGGAAGATAGGGTGTCAGTCTAGTCACTTTGGAAATGGATGTCTGCCTCCTAGGGAAGAGAATATCCACAGGTGGCATTAACTGAGCTTCCATTTTGGAAGTTTCCTTGGAGAAAGTGCCAGGCACTGAAAAAGCTCAAAGAGATGAAACACTGGTGGGTCAATGTGATGCAGCTAGTGGCACTGCTGCCTGTGGGGATAAGCTTTACTCTCCAGGAGTGTGAAGACAGGTTGCTGAGCTTTTAAATGAATTCTGCAGGTTTTTAGTGAAAAGGAAGGTTGTTGCTGGTTATGCTGATGTGGGTAAGGAGTTGGTTGGCCAGGTGGCCACCTGACAGCAAAAGGCAACTGCCTCTCTTATGTGCCTGTAAGGTAGCTGCCAAGAAGGACTGAGGACTTTGCTCTTCGCCCACCTGAAACGACCTGAGAATGACTGTGTGGTGAAATTCCTGTTGATGTTATTCAGATACAAAGGAATTTAATTTTTGGTTGGTTTTTTTTTTGGTTTTTTGTTCTGTTTTTTTTAATTGATAAACTATGAAAAACACTCTTCAGGCACACACTTGGTAATTAGTTTGCAAAACTGGTGCAATTAGTGCAGAAAGCTACCAGTGTATGCCTATTCAGTTAAAGAATCTCAACATTTTGATGCCAGCTCAGTCTGAAGAGACAACTGGCCCTTCATGTGCCCAAACATGGATCTGGTGGATCAACTGGCAGAGTGAGGCTAAAGATGAATTCCCTTGACAGGAGTGCCTCCTGTCCAGAGGGCTTTTAAGAAGAAGATAATCTTTAAGGAGCAAGGATTTCAAATAATCTGAAGTTTGTAAGCTAAAAGTTGTGTTTTGAGTTACGTTTTGAGTTACGCTTTGAGTTACAAACTGGTAGCCAGTGCATTTTCAAACCACGGTTTCCTCTCCACAAAGGGCCTCACAAGGCAAATGCATGCTGAAGTAGCACATCCTGAAGTAAGTTGCTATAGGTGTACTAATTGCATTCCTGTACTGCGGGGAAACACAGTATGGGAATGCAATCCTGTAAATTGGGCCCCACAATTTCAAAAGGTTTTTAAGGTCCTTGAATGTGTCCAGAGGAGGGCACCAAAGCTGGGGAAGGGGCTGGAAGACATCCTCTGAGGAGCAGCTGAAGATAATGGGTTTATCTAGTTTGGAGAGAAGGATGCTGAGGGGCGACCTCACTGCTCTCAACTGGACCCGCTCCAACAGGCCCATGTCTTTCCTGTGCTGAGGGCTCCAGAGCTGGATGCAGGACTCCAGGTGGGGTCTCATGAGAGCAGAGCAGAGAGGCACAATCACCTCTCTCAACCTGCTGGCCATGCTTCTTTTGATGCAGCCCAGGATACGGTTGGCCTTCTAGGCTATGAGCGCACATTGCCAGCTCACGTCCAATTTTTCATCCACTAGTATCCCCAAGTCCTTCTCCATAGGTTTGCTCTCAATCCATTCATCCCCCAGTCTGTACTGATATTGGTGATTGCCTGGATCTTGGCATTGTTGAACTTCATGAGGTTCACATGGGCTCACTTCTTCAGCCTGTCAAGGACCCTCTGTATGGCATCTCTTCCTTCTAGCGTATCAACTGCACCACTTAGCTTGGTGTCATCTGCAAACTTGCTGAGGGTGCACTTGATCCCACTGCCATAAAGGTATTTAACAGTATTGGTCCCAATACCAACTCCTAAGGTACATCACTTGTTACTGATCTCCATTTGGACATTGAGCCATTGACTGTAACTCTTTGGATGCCACTATCCAGGCACTTCCTTATTTGTTGAATAGTCCATCCATTGAATCTATATCTGTCCAATTTAGAGACAAGAATGTCATGTGGGACCATGTCAAAGGCCTTACAGAAGTCAAGGTAGATGACGTCAGTTGCTTTTCCCTTGTTCTCTGATGCAGTCACTTCATTGGAGAAAGCTACCAGATTAGGCAGCTGTGGTGTAGTCATACACTTACTAAAATACAGTGAGTGTACTGTACTACAACAGTCAGCTAATTAGCTAACCGTCCTAATTGCAGAAATGTTAGAATAAATATTATGTAGAATAAGCAGAAGCTGAAGGCCTAACGTTCAGGTGGCCAATGTCAGTGTTACGGTCTTTGACACTTCACCCCGAGTAACGAGACAGCAAAGTTCCTTTAGGTAGAGAATCCAGAGTACATTAATGGAATGAAAGGTTTTAATACATGGGTTTGCCTTATGGAGGAGTATATTTATACAACAATTTTGTCTTCACAAGAGTCTTCCACTAAAAAAAAATTCAACACAATATAATTTCCCAAGACTATTAGCTTGCTCCTGATAGTTATATTCTGAGTATGATGGCTGATCAGCTGAAAGTGAGAATTGCAGTAATCTGCAAGACTAGCATGTTAAGTGTTAAAATTAATTATTTTTATCGCTATATCTGCCTGTTATCTTTTTTTACTGGAAGTGTCAATTCTGTCTGACGAGCTACAGATAACACTGCTAATGGTCTCCACTGGCCTCAGTTCAGTAGTTTTAAAGCAGAACAATAAATGCGTAACCGAGGCGTGCTGAATTAGCATGCTTAGGTGACTTGGAGGATTGTGAATACAAGTAACTTAAGTTCAGGAGAACCCATGGACTTGCCCTCTCCACTCCTAACTGGTATTGGCCATTATTATTTTTTTTTTAGGTAGGTGACGATCCAGTAAAGAGATTCCAGCAGTTGTTTCTTCTGAGGAACGCTAATGACAACAAGGTTTGTACCAGTTGTGTTTAGAAAAGCTCTACACAACTTTGCTCAATTTTTTTCTGTTCTCAAATGGCCATCGCTATAGCCCTTCTCAAATCCCTCATACACAGATAAAAACCTTCCCAAACTGTGCTGGTATACACAGAGGTCTGAGAGGAGACTTTGCTTGGGAAGAGTGAGGTTAAAACACATTGAGCACTTCAGCCTGTTCCATGTTGTCTACCAATAAGTTGTATGCACCATCAATGGACCCGTACTTTATCTTGTCCTCCCTGCTGCTAATATACTTATAGAAATCCTTCTTGTTGACCTTTTTATCCCCAGAAAGTTTTAGTTCCACCTTGGCTTTGGCCTTCCTGATTTCGTCCAGAATACCCTTGCACTTACACTTTTCTTTTTCTGCCTGCCATTGTTTCCCCTCTTGTACACTCTCTTTTTGGCTTTCAATTCAATAGCAAAGTAGGGAGCTCTATCTACCCTGCTTCCTTTCTACCCTGATTAGGGCAATGTCCACTGCCCCAGCTCTGCTGCTTACCTTCCTAGCCTTTCTCCAGATTCTCAGTTTAATCATCTGGTAGTCACAGCAACCCAAATTGCTGTCTACAGCCATATTTGCCATCACTTGCTCCCTGTTTGTGAGAAGCAGGTCAAGTAGTGCATTACCTGGTCAGCTTATCTAGCATTTGCATTCAGGAATTGTCATGAACGGACCCTAGGAAACTCATGGACTGCTTGCACAGTCCTGTTTTACTGTCCTAGAAGATATCTGGATGGTTGAAATTCTACATGAGGGCAAGGGCTTGCAACTGAGGGACTTCTCATAGTTGTCTACAGCTCATCCACTTCATCCTCTTAGTAAGACAAGCTGTAACAAACTCCACGACAATATTACTTGTCATTCTGGTTTTGCAGCAGAGACTCTCAGCCAGCAGGTCTCTCATGTCACACTAGCTCTGCACAAAGTGCCCTGCTATTTACAGACATTATTCATATATATATATATTTACATATGTGTTGAGTGTATACACTTTGTACCTAATTATTAGCAGCACTCTAAAAATCTAATTCAAGACAGGATCAAAAATGTTGATCCATTTATTTACACTAAGTTACAAAATATCTGACTTGCAGTGCAAATGTAAAAGCTGTTTTTGCCTCAGCAGATGATTAGTGATTCTTGTAAGTCAGAATCAACGGATACATTTGTGTTATCTAGAAAACAACTTATTTTTCTGCACCCTTTCCTATATAGCTATCTGACTGCTGTGCCAATAATATTCTGCAAGATGGTGAATCATTATTCCAGCATGGAAAAGTGTGAGCAATCTGTCAGGATGCACTGGGATCTTTGTTGAGGAAAAGATGTTGGAAAGAGAGACAGGCAAGTTGCAAGAGTGCTTACAAAGCTGAAAAGAAAAGCCATTCTCTATGTCTTTTTAAAAGGTCTGTCCCTTTTTAAGTACAGCATCTAAGTAATTAAAATATTTAAAAATTAGTTTCTCGATTTTAATACACAGTACTTGTATGCTTTTATTTTTTATGGGCAAGAGCAGACCTCAGTGAAGTCAGGATAAACACTTTGCTGAAGTCTAAAGGTTAATATTGACTGAAAAACAGTCGAACTGCCTAGCTGGTTAGAATAGCATTGCTGCATTACTGCTGAAAGATGCCGTCAGAGGTACTGATTTCTCTGCAGGCTTAAAACTGACTAGAACATCCAAATATGTGCCTGTCTGGACACATGTTTGCATTGGACTCATCTCTGAACTGGCTCATGCTAGCAGGGACAAATATGAAAAAACAACACAGTTTATAGCTATAGACAGCCTGCTGGTTTCATGACCCAGCTGACAATGTAAGAAAGACTTTATATACATAATGGCATTGTGCATACTGAACTAATTGTGGTAGTTCATATTGGCATATTGAACTAATTGCCCAAGTAACCTGAAAACATCATTTTCTAGTTATAGATTTGGTATCCTTCATTTTGAAGAACTTCTGATACTTAGTCCAACCATGCAACTCTGTCACAAATAATAAGCGGCCCCTCAGAATTTACTTATATGCCCCAACGGTCAGCTTGCAGCCAGGAAACACCTGGTACCCCTAGATGATAGTTCCTCCACAGAGCACTCTTCCCTTCCAGTTCCCCATGCAGCTAAGTAGAAGAGCACTCTTTCACCGGCTGAAAGCCCGGGGGAAGCACGTCGGTGGCCATGTATCCCAGTTACATGGATTGGCATCATGGAAGAACTGAGCACGGTAGCCCCCACCCATTCCCTGAAATCACCCTTCAGTTTTAAGATTAAGGTATACGTGAATGGTCTGGTTTCGGCTGGGATAGAGTTAATTTTCTTCCTGATAGCTGGTATAGTGCAGTGGTTTGGATTTGGGATGAAAATAATGTTGATAACACAGTGATGTTTTCAGCTGTTGCTAAGCAGTCCAGGACTGTTCAGCTTCCCAGCTCTGGCCTGACAGCAAGCAGGCGGGGAGTGCACGGGAGGCTGGGAGGGGGCACGGCCAGGACAGCTGACCCAAACTGGCCAAAGGGACATCCCATACCATACGACGTCACGCTCAGTATATAAACTGGGGGAGTTGGCTGGGGAGCCGCCACAGCTTGGGAACTGAGCAAGCATCGGTCAGCGGGTGCTGTGCCTCACTTGTTTCGTATATTCTTTTATCATCATTGTTGTTGTTGTTGTTATTATTATTCCTGTCCTATTAAACTGTTTTTATCTCAACCCATGAGTTCTATCTTTTTTTCCAATTCTCTCCCCCATCCCGCTGGGGGCAGCGGGAGGGTGAGTGAATGGCTGTGTGGTTGTTTTAGCTACCTGCCGGGTTAAACCACAACAGTGACGAAAGCAATTTCCTTACAAAACAGACATACAAACACAGGAGGTGCAGAATCTACAGAAACAATTAAAAACCAATGAAAAGAGAGCTTTGACACTCCTGTTTCTTCCTTCAGCATCTCAGCTTCCTCCTATTTTGAAGGTGACGGGCTGCTTGCTGTTCACAACCTCCTGACTGACAAGCCAGTCAGCAATTCTGCACCCTTAGGTTACCCTTCATGGGAGATGACCTGGAATTAGGGACTGCTGCTTCTTTTTGTCCTCCAGAAATGGTTATGGTTATTTAGATTCATATCTTCTGCAGTCTTCTGGAGAATTTTTTAATCTTTCCATTAAACAAAAAGGATTTTTGAGCTTTGTCCTAAATAATGAGGAACTGTCTGGTCCCACTGTGGAAGCACTTAACATACCACAAACCTGGGTTTGATAATAACTGACCAGATAATGTCCGGGTCTCTTCTAAGCAGTTTGCTGCCCACTGTGGGACAGAATTTCTTGAGCATTATTCAACTCCTGGTCAAAGCTGTTTTATATGAACCCTGTATTATATGCAGCCATATCTTTTACAATCATGTCTAGAATTAGTGTGCACAGCACGTTTCTGTCTTGTGTTGAAGACCAGACACAATGGTGGTGATGGGAGTGTGGGGGCTGAGAAATACTGTGCCATTTCAAAGTGTGTAAGAGAGGCCACACTAAGTGCAGTGGTTCTGCCTACCAACAGAACAGCCTTCTGAGAATCAAAACAAGGTTTACTGGATAGCTGTACAGAGTCCCCTGCTCACGGACACCGATCACATCTGCACCCCCTTTTGAGGAGCCCAGTTCTTTCTGTGTTTTGTGTAGGAGCCTAGTCAGCTCAAGGTTTGAATTCCACCCCGGAGAGAAGTGTCTCATTTTCAGGAGGACATGGACAAAAATTGCGTATTGAAACCCCACGTGGTGAGTGAATGCAAAAGGCAGGATGAGAAATTAGCCTTCGCATGCCCTCTGGACCCTTCCTACCAACCGTGCAGGCAAGTCAGCACCTGAAGTGAGGAACGGGACAGAGCCCATGATAGGAAGTGGCTGCTGTTCATGTCAAGTACGGGGGGAACGGGATGCAGGGGAGACTCAGGTTGGAGGGCATTAAAGGCGTGAGTGCTTGTGTGCATGTAACGGACTAGCAGCAGTGGTCCAACACAAGACATAGAAAGCAGGAAACCCAAGGTGAGTGGGAAGGACTTGGAGGAACTGGTCCAGACCATGCTCTTCTCTACCTGCCTTGCCACAAGTCTAACCCAGGGAAAAGGGCTACAGGGCTGCCCTCCCTCGCTTGTGATTATGTAAAGTGTATTTACCAACGTTTATGTTTTATGTTAAGTATGTGGTTCTGGAGATAAACAAGCTTCTCCCAGTGAACTTCACTAGGTCCCATGCAGAGCAAAAGGACATTTTCTTCCCAGTGGGTTAGTGATTTGCTCGTAGCTTAACTAAGCACTAGGGAAACTGCTGACTGACTGTATATACTCTCCAGATGACAGCTATTAACCACTTTTAACCATGTCAAAGGGACGTGAGCATTTCCAAAGAGGTGAAGGCTGTCAATTATGTAAGGGAAAAGTATTAAAAGCATTAAAATTGCCTCCCAAGTATTATTATATGTCAGTAATCTCTGGGAGGAGGAAGAGAATGTGACTGGACCCTGTGCGCCTAAAAATAGCCTGTTCTTCCAATGGAGGAGGGGATATGCAAGAGGACTCAGTCACAGACCATGTGGATTAGGTAAAAGGCTGGTTCCTGGTGGTGTCAGCTGGCTAGAAGGAGAAAAAGAGAGACCTTTCAGATTTCTTCTGAGTGGAGGCAGACAAAGAATGTTTTTTTTCTAGTTATGGCACTTACAAGATTTGTGTCTGTGTTGCCTTTCTTAGATCTTGCAAATAAATCCTCTTTTTGATTTAACTGGCTGGAGCTAAGGGTGATTTGAAATTGGTTCCTTGAGAGCCCTCTCCCTGCAGGAGATGGCAAGCCTTTTCACTGGGAATCTGGACCACGGTGCAGAGCAATAAACCTCAACAAGTGATGTCTGGGTCTCTATCTGAGCTGGATGAGCCAGTCTGGGAGCAGATAATGCAGAGATCTGAGTGATAAAAAGAAATCTAAAAAAAACCCAAAAAAATAAATCTAAAAGTGACCAAGATGAGTTAGGAAAGCTATCTGTCATGTTGAGGGATAGAGGAGCACTCCCTGAACACCAGACTCTCCAGGGATTTTATGATAGACCCAACAGGTATCTGCAGAATGTATCTGTTTTCCTCTATTGTTGGAGACACTAGAAGTTAGAAAAGGTGCCTAACCCCTGGTAGATGTCTTTCCTTGTTCAGAAGCTCTGCTACAAATGATGGCAGCAGTGGAAAGTGAGACTCCTGCCCTCAGGCCCTACATTTTTTGTCATGAGCTTGGTTCATACCCTGAGAAGGATGAGCCTGTCACAGTGGAGCTGTCTGAGCCGAGGGTCAGAGCACAGCCAGCGCAGGGCAGCTCTGCAGAGCGAGGGGAGCCGGCAGTCGAGGGGGACAGGCAGGCAGGCAGTGCTCCCCAACAGGATGTGGCCTCACAGCACTTGAGTAAGATGACCAAAGCAGGGTTTATGATGGTAATCATGGGCAGCTGTGTTCCAGTCGTGCCCAGACAGGTCCATAGGGATGAGGTAGGTCTGAGGTCAAGCCAGCTTCCTGGCAGAGGTACACCTGCAGCCTAGTGGAGGTGAGGACCCAAGCTTGGAGGCTTCTCCCAGCTCCCCAAGCAGTCAAACCCCAGGTACACACCTGGGCTTGTGTGAGAGCTGGCCTTGGGTACAAGCAGCCAAAACCCACAGGGGAAAGCTGGGGAAAAGGTTCAGAGTATGTTGGGGCATTCAGGGCCCTGACACAAAGATATATATTTTTTTGTTTTCCAATCCCTTTTAGCTGTTAGCAACATCACCTTTTTTATTTAATGGTAACTCTTTAGGAAGCCCATCAGAGGCAAGAGGGCTGGTAGTACAGAAAATACTGCAGCATGAACTTGGAGCTTACTGGGCATAAGAAAATCCAAGTAAGAGCAAGGTGTTCTGCAAGCCCCCACTTTGGAGAAAGCTGTGAGGGATGCTTTTGCCCTATTAGACACTGAAACTCAATCATAAAATATTGCCCATAAGCATACTACATTAGTCCATCTATTCCCAAAACTATTTGATCTTCTTTACTTGCATTATTCTTTCCACTCCTTTCTTCACATTTATATAGGGATGTCCAGCTTGGCTGCAACGATCTTGAACTATTCTCTTCTGTGTCTGACCTTGTGTTACATTAAGCCTGGGGTAACATCCATATCGAGTCAAGTTCAAAGTGTTTCTGTTCACCACAATGATGCCAATGCCATCGTCATGGATTTCACTCCAGATAAGCAAGTGCCTCGCATAAGATACTGGGTTTGCTTCAAAACCATACTTCCATGTGAGGTCACAAAAAGCAGTTACAGCCTTCACCAAGGCTCCTGGGACTGCAGGTCTGAACTCAGCAACTATCCAGTCCGCTATGGGATTCTCTCTTTGAACTTTTTGGAACTGGTTTGGTGAGCAAATGCTACCTATCTCCATGTTTTACACAGAAGAAATTAAGCATACACTTCGCTGATGGAGTGAGGCAAGACCCTTTGGGCCAATTGTCATAACTCATGGTGGAACTCAAACCCTCCTGTTTTAAATATGTCTCATGCTCATCTAGGCTTTCTCTCATCTAGGATGTTGATACGCCTTCTTCTGATGGGGAATCGGGAAGAACAGTCCTTTAGCCCAGACATCCTTCTTTTTTCTTCTCCGTTCTTTTTCCAACCCAAATATTTTGAGTCAAGACCAGCCACCAAAAAGCTATCTCCTTGCTATACTATCAGCTGACCTGTGTACCTTTCACACTCAAAATAAACTTAATCTCTCACAAAATATGAGGTAAACCTTTCTGTCTGCTTTAGGAATATGTCAAGACAAGGCACCTTAAAGGTTGTACAATGGAATAATCTCTTGAACTCTTTAGATATTGTGACTTGGATTTATATGCCAAATTTGGGAGAGGGAGCAGCACCACAATCAGTTTTTCACTTCCCCAGCTGAAACATTTCATTTCCCAGAGCAAGTCATCAGTGCTGAGCACTGGCTAAGCTGTCCAGAGGGAGTGCTATGATTCCACAGTAACTGACATTTAGTTCTGTTGTTTGTTTTGTTATTTTTTTTCCTCCCCAGCAATATTTCATTAATCCATACAAGTAGAGGTGTTGTTCAGGGTGTTATATAGCTAAAGGACTATAATTGTAAATTTAAATGGCTGTTCTCTTGTGCAGAGGGCAAGGGAGTTTCAACCCTAGAAATACTCAATTTGGATTATTATGTTTTTTAAAAAGAACTTAGAAATTTTGACATTGACCATGAACACTCATAGCATCATATTTAATGAAACTATTAATTGTGTTGGACTTAAAGCTATTACCTTTCAAATGAATGTGAAAATTCCTTTATATGTGAATAGCATATGATCAAATATTTAAATATTAACTTAATTACTTCAAGTATGTATGCAGCATGCTAACTGTAAAAATAAGGCTGTAATTTATTTCCAAGAACTCCACAAACATTGGGTTGGGACTGGCTAGAGTCAGCCCAGCATCTTGGAATTAGCTGAAATATGTTGATTTTACACCTGGCTAAAGACTAGGCATATTATCTTTCTAGACATTCTTCAAATTTGGCTAAAGGGCTTCTAATGTAAATGAAACTGAAAATTGCTGATGATATTTGAAATGTAGAAATATCAGATTACTTCTAAAATCAATTTGATTAATTCTGAGTGTGATTTAGTGCCTGAGATACTAATTAGTAGATGGACTTGGAAAGATTCCTCATTCTTTTCTGATTACCGTTACTTTTTAGTTTGTCTGAACTATTAATTCTTTTCTACAACATGACTTAGATTTTTAAGATCAATCTTTCTTTTAGCCAAATAAGTCACACAGTCTAACAGGAATTTTAAATTTTTTTTTGTAGTTAAAAACATCTTGCTAAACATTGCTTTGTTTAGTAAAGAAAGCTATCTTGCTTCAGCCATAATTCACAAGTAATCATGATAAATTTTTCTTCTGAAAATCTTTATATTTTGTTCATATGAAAAAAATATTCATATAGAATATGAGGAGAGGTTATGTCATTAAGTATCCAAACTAATATGACTGATTTGGCATAAATATCAAGGACAAGTTAATTTAGCCTAGATATTGTGTTCTGGCATATGACACGATCTATTGGTTTTGTTTATATTACCTAATGAAGACTGAGGCTAGAGGTTGGTGCACGTTTATACTACCATTATTAATGCGTCTAACTTCAGCACAGAAATTAAGACCCATTGTGTATTTTCCAAAAGAGAGCTTGGGTTTTAAAGAATTCTCAAGAAAGTCTCGTGCTACCTAGCTATGACAGTGTCTCACAGCAGAGAGTGAAAACTGTAAGTTGTCATTAAAAATGTTTATTATGGTAAATGAGAAAATAGCATCCCTGGAAAGAGCTTCTCTATTCATTTTTTATATTTCAGTGGTACTCAGGTTTTTAACTCTGTCATCCTTTTAGTTTCTCCAGCACTGACTTGGGAATCTGCTTTAAGCTGTAAAAACAACCAGACTTTTTGAATATGGTTACTTTTTGCATAACTTCTGCTTGCCTGGTATTGTGCTTTGCCTTTTTCTGTGTGTGCTTTGTTTCTTGGTGTCCTTTTCTTCTTCTAGAAGAGAAGCTCCTTCGTCCTTGATAAAAACTTGCTTGAAAATCTATCGCATTCAGTAAAAGGCTTTCTAGACTTCAGTGGAATTTGGCGCTGATCTAAGGGAATGGGCTGTGCCAGCTTGCATCACCAAACCCTGAGCACAGTAAATATCCTATTTTAGTTGGACTTAAGTGGAAAGTACTTAGCTCTTAATGCTTATGCGTTTTGTTTGAACTAAAGAATTCAGGACACGTAACTGTAGGGTATTGTTACTTAGGAACCATGGACTACAGAAGGTCTCCTGCAAGGAGCAGAAGAATGGGGTGGCAGTGGGAGACCGGCACATGGCTCCTTTGGAGGCTCCTTCCAGGTCTTCTGTTTCTCCAGAAACATGGCAACAATACAACAATCAATGAAACACCTTTTTCTGACACATTAAACATAGGGACTATGCAGAGGGAGAACTTGTAACTTCTGTTTGTTGGGAAGAGATTTTGTAAAGTAATTACATTAATTTTTAAACTTCTAGAATAGGCCAACGAAAATATTCAACAGGCAGTTTTGAGAATGATCACTGAGACTAGTATGTGCTGCAGCATCTGCTTCAAAAGCAAGGAGGATTTTGCTACCATTACATTAATATAAGTTGATCTATAAAATACATTGAAGAGTTGAAGAGAAAATGCACTGGCTGAAAATCCCTGTAAAAAGACAGAGCTCCCCTCTGTCCTCTTGCACGTCCCCAGAAAAGCCATCTAGGTCAGCTACCAAAGCACTCTTTTGCTGTTGTCACTTCCTCCAGACCTGAACTGTCTAACAGTACAAGCAAAAATATTACTTAATATGTTACTGTTAAATGTTACTTAAAATGTTACTTAAAGGGCACAACAAAAAAAGCAAATATTTAACTCCCGTATGACAGCAAAGCTACCTGTAATTAAAACACAATCCCCAAATTTCTTGATGTCTCCTAGTTGGAGAAGTACTTGGCTTGAAATACATTTCCAGTGGAAATGACTAATCCCATTGGGTTTAGTTGATCAAAGCTATTACTTTTATCTAAGAAAAACTGACCAATCCTTTTTACTTTTTACTCTTCTTTACATTGTGTATTTCTGACTTTTCTTCTCTTCAGTCTGTTGTCCTCAAAACCACTTATATTTTGAACTTGCTGTTGACATGGGAAAAATGAATACATACATTGCTCCTCACTTTTCACAGAATCACAGAATCATTAAGGTTGGAAAAGACCTTCAAGATCATCAAGTCCAACTGTTAACCCAACACCACCATGCCCACTAAACCATGCAGTGCCACGTCTACACGTTTTTTGAATACTTCCAGTGATGGTGACTCCACCACCTCACTGGGCAGCTTGTTCCAATGCTTGACCACTCTCTCCAGAAAGAAACTTTTCCTAATATCTAATCTAAACCTCCACTGGCGCAACTTGAGGCCATTTCCTCTCGTCCTATCACTAGTTACTTGGGAAAAGAGACCAACACCCACCTCATTATAACCCCCTTTCAGGTAGTTGTAGAAAGCGATAAAGTCTCCCCTCAGCCTCCTCTTCTCTAGACTGAACAACCCCAGTTTCCTCCCCTGCTCCTCATAAGACTTGTTCTCCAGACCCCTCACCAGCTTCGTTGCCCTTCTTTGGACACGCTCCAGCAA
This sequence comes from Phaethon lepturus, assembly GCF_000687285.1. NCBI lineage: Eukaryota > Metazoa > Chordata > Aves > Phaethontiformes > Phaethontidae > Phaethon > Phaethon lepturus. The sequence continues at coordinate 3,093 of NW_010529533.1, read as the reverse complement.
CTCAATGTCCTTCTTGTAGTGAGGGGCCCAAAACTGAACACAGGATTCGAGGTGCGGCCTCACCAGTGCCGAGAACAGGGTCTTGGCCACCTGGGCACACTGACAGCTCATGTTCAGCTGGCTGGCGACCAGCACCGCCAGGTCCCTTTCCGCTGGGCAGCTCTCCAGCCACTCCTCCCCAAGCCTGTAGCATTTCATGGGGTTGCTGTGACCGAAGTGAAGGACCTGGCACTTGGCCTTATTAAACCTCATGCAGTTGACCTCAGCCCATTGATCCAGCCTGTCCAGATCCCTCTGCAGAGCCCTCCTACCCTCCAGCAGATCAACACTCCCACCCAACTTGATGTCATCTGCAAACTTACTGAGGGAGCACTCGATCCCCTCATCCAGATCATCAATAAAGATATTGAACAAGATCGGCCCCAGAACCGAGCCCGGAACACCGGCCGTTCACCACAACTCTCTGGGCTCAGCCATCCAGCCAGTTCTTTACCCAGCGAAGAGTAACCCCGTCCAAGCCACAAGCTGCTTAGTTTCTCCAGGAGAATGCTGAGAAGGCTTTTTGACAGGTAAACAACATCCACAGCCTTTCCCTCATCCACTAGGTGGGTCACCTGGTCATAGAAGGAGATCAGGTTGGTCAAGCAGCACCTGCCTTTAATGAACCCATGCTGGCTGGGCCTGATCCCTTGGTTGTCCAGCAGATGCCCTGTGAGCACCCTCAGGATGAACTGCTCCATAATCTTCCCTGGTACCGAGGTCAGGCTGACAGCCCTAAACCTTATCTGTTTTTATTCTTCCAAATCCTCCTCTTAAAGTAGTCTTGCATGTTGCTATCCTATTTATTTTTTACAAGGGGAGGAATTTGAAGTCTAGTCACAGCTTTCACCTTGGAAAGTCTGAGGCATGTGCTGGAGGCTAATGGACCTGCTTCCAATGTGTACAATTTAATGTTGGTCCCACGATGTGAAAATCTAACTTCTTTTCCCACGTGAATGAGCGCTGACTTCAACTCATTTAAATAGGACCTGAGTTTGCTGAGCACACTGCATGATTTGACAGCTGGAGATAGACAGATAACAGATTTACAACTAAAGTTATTATGCAGGTACATCTAATTTATGCACTTCATAAAGTAGCTCCCATTTTTACTACTGTCTGGTTTCTCAAGCCATCTGGACATGATCCTGTGCAACTGGCTCTAGGTAGCCCTGCTTGAGCAGTTGGGGTTGGACCAGATGGCCTCCAGAGGTCCCTTCCCACTGCAGCTGTTCCGTGGTTCCATGAAAATTGGGAGATATTCCAGTTTTGCTGTAAGTTTCAGCCATGAAAGACCCTTTCACAACTGTTTTCTCTTTATCTTTTTAAAATATGCATTGTTTGAAACACTCCGCAATTATTTTGTGATGCTTTGCTGCAACAGAAGTTTAATGTTGTTGATTATGTGGGAGCCATTGGGTGTTTCCATTTTGGCAGAGCCATATTTCATTATTTTACTTTATGAATTATTAGGCAGCAGCTAATAACTTTATTTTAAATGCTAGACTTTAACTAACTGGGACATATCCCTTCTCGCACTCCGTAATAACAATTTTTTATATTGAGGTCCTATAACTACTATGAATAATTCATCTTTCACAGATGGCTGCCCTTTTTTCCATTAATGTTTTTGAGTCTTGACTTACCTAGACCCTTACTGCATATACAAAGGTGCAGAAAGTACATGGCTAATGAATTTATATCGTATCAATTTTTAATAACAGAAAGTTATCACCCAAAAAAACTTACAACTAATTGTGTTTCAATGTACTCGTTAGAGTGTTGAGTACAAAGGTAAGTAATTTTTGTGGCCACTACTGTAAAAAAACAGAGTAATTTTCTACCAGTGGGAATATTTTATTAGTATTATGCTTTGAGAAGATACCAGTCAGTCTACTGCTGTGGCCTTCACAGGCTTTGATGGGAGCTGGCCAACACACTGACCTGCATATGTGCTATATGTAGACAAACAGTGATGTAGTATGGCTACGAAGGCAAATGGCTTCCATGTGATAAGCATTTCATTCACACGGTGAACACTTAAAGAAACTCTAGTTGAAGTAATTAGTTTGCAAACCCTTTGGAGATGGCCTGAGGAAAGCTAGGACAACCTTGTTGGGAAGAGGAAGACGAAAAGCTGTCCCAGGAAGATGGCAGGGAGCAGGTCCTTCTGTGCTGCGGATGGGATCCAGCATGGCCCCACATGCCTCCACTGCAGTGCACTTCCTGCCACAACCTGCCTCCTGCCACCTCCGGCCACAGAGCCGTACCAGGCATCTCAGCGGTGGAGAGCCAGCCATGCTGCTGATGTGGCCAGTTGTCTTGGTCCCTGTGGTATCACTGTCACCCGCCAGCACGGGGGATCAATTCTGTTTCCGTCTTGTGTTCATTAGAAACCATCTGCCCTCATGGTAACAGTAAGAACTGTGTTCGCTGCTTGACATGGAGATGTCTGGTAGACACAGCTCAATGGACTGATCTACAGAGATGCACCTTTCATCAGACCACACAGTGCCTTCCAGCGCCACGGGCATGATACCACCATGCTCCCAGACAACACCACCAGAGGGGCGTCTCGTGGGGCTCCTCTGCCCAGGACCTGCACCACAGCTCCCACGGATCCTCACCAGGGCACCCCGGCCTCCTGGAGCCTTAGCTCCAGCCCCACCATGGCCGCCAGGCCTGGCAGAGGAGCGCCAGGTTGGAGAGGTGTGAGCCACGCGTGGAGGAGCCAGGTGGGGCCTCCTCCAATGGGAAGCCTGGCTGCCAGACCTCACCTCGCTCTATTGGCTGGTGGAGGTGAGAAGGGCCTCCAGCCCCAGCAGAAGCAAATGAGGCTTCACCCAACATTCCATGCAAATCGGGAGAGTGCTGTTGGGTGGTCCCGTGGTGACGTCACGTGATGGACACGATGTCATCAGGTTCCTCCCACTCCGGGATGACGTCACGCCTCCTGCTCTCGCGAGAGCCCCCAGTGGTGCCCTTTGCAAGGTGCAGGCGGGAGGGGCAGGTGACAGGGGCGCAGGTGAGCCCGGGGGCCGTAGGGGCCCCCCC
>NW_010529532.1:24254-25110 GCF_000687285.1 Phaethon lepturus | reverse complement strand
TATAATTATATATTATTATAATATGTGTTTTGGTAAAACCAAAAGGCTCCAGCCATTACTGGATCTCTATTAAGCTCTCTTCTGGCAGGAAAAAGCTTTTATTCTGAATTGAACACGGAGGTGACAAAGGTACGTATCTGTGAGGGTGGCTTCTCCTCCAGGAAAGCTGAGGGTATTTTGTTGTTAAGTTAAGCCTGCAGGAAGGCTCTCTGGTGTCACTAGATCATCCGAAAACTGGATCTGCAAATAATGATTATTAGTCCAAGATTACTCTGAATTAGATTTTTTCTAAAATTATTAGTCATTAGAAGATGATTAACAGAAAATGAGATTAATATTTGGTCCAGTTCCTCAAAATGCTTTTTCTGTAGGGTTTCATTAATGTCTGTCTTTACCTCAAGTAAAAAAAAACTCAAGACTGATGTTTTGCATCCATGTACATAACTCCTTTACAGCAGCATGGGAGAAAGCACTAAATAAATCATCAGACAGGCTGTGCAAGAATTTAAAATCAGTTCCTGTAGCCCTTGGGAATGCATGGGACAGTGGAAATATTAATTTTTAACTCTTCCACTATGTACCAACAGCAGATTTTTATTGAACTCTTTTCTACTTCTGACGTTTTGTTGTATTCCAGTCATATACGAGATGAAATTTGTGCTTTTTTTTCAGTGGTTATGGAGTTTGGGATTCATCGTATTTAACGGAAAGCATCTGAAGCTACCCATTTTGTCATCATTCTCTTAGTTCCCTCCGTGGTGGGTAGGTAAAGGATATTTGGTGGCGGTATTTTCATCCTCCACTGTCTGTAGAAGGAGACTGGTAAGAACACTTGCTTTTAGATGGCTAATGTCAA
>NW_010529532.1:0-24223 GCF_000687285.1 Phaethon lepturus | reverse complement strand
CTGAACCCATAGGTGCTACCAACTTTAATTCTGTTGATTTATTAGTGGCATTTTCTCTGTGATATTAGAATATCAGTATTTCCTCAGTGTGCTAAATCGTGTGTTGCACATATGCGCAGGCTAGCTGCACATTTTTTTACCTGATATTTCAAATGGATATTGCCTTCCATATCACCTTGCAGTTTGTTATGTTTATACTCTAACCAATTAAAGCTAGTATGAAACCATGTAAGTCATTAATGTGGTTCCACCAGTTGCAGGAATGATATTTATGTAACTAACAATTTTTATGAACCTTAACATTTGCAAAGAAAATATTTGCATCTTCTTTGGAGGGTAGTCTATTGATTGAGAGTTACCTAGAAAAAAAAAGGAGAAATAAATAAAAACACTGAGACTAAATTCGCCAAGCTGACTCAGAAAGAAATTTTTTCACAAGAAAAGAATCCATATATTTATTTGTGGTTTTTTATTTACTTATTTAGACAGTAAAAACTCTCTATGCTAAATTGCATAAGGTTAATGTGTATTTGAACCAAAGAGTTAATGTGTATTTATGACACAAATACAGGCTAAATAAAATGTCAGGTAACTGTTCCAGCCTATCCAACAGTGCTCTAGTATCTTGTTTTTTTAAAACCCACAGAAATAAACAAGTCTGCAATGATTAGGGAACGAGGTACTTCCCAAAGGCCCCTTTTCATTGTAAGAAATTAATTCTACACATAGTCCCAAATTGGACAACTGTGTAAATTAGCCTTGGATCTAAGTAACTAAAGATTATTGAGTTTTCTCATTGTTGGCTTTAAGCTATACTTTCTTTCCCTTTGTGCTTTCATTTGTCAGTGTAAAAAGGTAGATAATAAATATAGGGGGGTTGTTTGTTTGTTTGTTTGTTTGTGTGTTTTGCACAGAGAAGCCCAAACAATAGGATTAGGATTAGAATTACACCATTACCTAAATTACATTTAGGTTTCAGGTTCTGAAACCTGCGATTGTTGGCAGTGCTAATATTGTGTTCTCTTTTAAAGTCCCATATAAATAAAAAATTTTAGAAATTTTATAATAAAGATGACTCTTCATCTCAGGGTTTTTTATTGTCTTATCTATCCTCCATCTCCTGATTTGTCCTTCAAGTTATCTGGGGCAGGAATTGCTTTATACAGCTCCTGACACAATGATGTTGTGGTCTATGCCTAGAGATGCAAGTGAGATGATGCAGTTCTGTTGTGCTGATTATCAGTTGGCAGATAGTGAGGAAAGAATTTCCTATGCTTTTCCTCATCTGAATTTATGATGTTCGGATAATCTATTTCTAAGTATGACTGGACTGCACAGACACATTGACACTCTACATATCTTATGAATATGCAAAGGATCATATCTTATGCATCCAATTTGCCAGATACAGTGATATGCTGGCAACACCCTTTCTCCCAGAAGCAGAGGATGAAATGGATCCTTAAATCAAGTTTCAAGTATCTAACTTCCAGTTTGTGACAGAAAGGTTATTAACCCTATCTAATAAGAAAACCCTGGGTTTAATAAAAAAAGAAACTTATAAAAATAATCACTAATTTACAATGCTAACAGGATAGCACTTGACTTACATATGTAATTTATGGAAGACCTTCAGAGTTAAGTTAATTTAAAAATAAAGACAAAAACAGCGGAAGAAAGAAAAAAAAAGAGCCTGCTTGTCAGCATGTTGATTTAAGGTGTAGGAGAGTAAACTCAATCCGGATGTTAGGAAATGAAGAGCAGTTAAGCATATTATAACTTTAAACATCAAGATCTGTAATGTGTGCTTGAAACACATAAAAATGACAGTACTCCATGAAGCAGGAAAGATTTTTGTGAATTAAAGTTGTTACTTAATGAAACTTAGGAAATTAAAAAACAAATTAAAATCACATGACAGATTATGTTAACGGTTATGTGGCATTACAGCTGTTTCTGAATCTGGGGAAAAAAGTCCTTAAAAACACAAGCCTTCCATTCAGAACACCTAAATTAACTATTTATTTTAAAATTATTTCAGTATAAATAAGCATCTTTCTGGAGTTATATCTCACCAGTACAGGTACTTGTTCATGGGTAGGGACATTGTGGTACTTCATCAGAAAAATGTTCAAAGGTGAACTGAACTGAGGAGTGTTTTGAGATTATTGAAATGCTAAGTTGTGTTAGAAAATAACAGGAAGTTTAAGGAAGAATGTGAAAAACATGGGGTTTAGAAGTTATTATTACAATAATAATAGAAGTTAGTAGAGGTAACTATTAGAATAATAGAACCTTTTTTCTGCTTTAACAGCCTTATGGCAGCAGGACGATTGTATCTGGTGATTGGTGTCACACACACCTCAGACAGAAGTAGCATGATAGTTCTGGATCTATTCCTCTTCTGCAAAGTCATGATGTTAACCATTGAAGATAAAAAAAGATTTCTTGTTCTCCTCCTTGACCAGATTTAAAAATTTGTGATAGATCTGAAGTGCTGTCAACTGAAACATGGTATTAACAAATTTTATTTTTCTTTTCTTTGGTAAGTATTCAATTATTTTTGTTTGGAAATAATATTTAGGTGTAGAGGTGATATCTTTCACAATGCCTTAGATTCTAATTTCCGTGGGAAGGATTGTCAAGCATTTTCTAGTCTTTTATCAAGGAAGGGCATCAAAGTCATAATGGAAGTTGATGACATTTGATATCAACCTCCATTTAACATAAGTGAAACTTTAAATATTTTAATAAAATTTGAAGAATATTTACACACTTATCTAGTAACTGTACTCCTTGTGTGAGCAAGCCCTTTTCCTGAAAATTGTACTTTCAAAATGACCCTTCTTCCAATGGCTGTACTTTTCAGTGAAAATGGTTTTTTTTTTGACATATTTGTTGCACAGAAAGACTTGTTTCCTGGTAACTACAGCTGTCAGAAAAAAGAAGGCTAAAAATTTCAGTGAAATATTAGTACCAGCAAATTACCTGACAGTAACCGCATTCACCTTCCACTTTTAGTTAGATATTTCTGTATTTTAAAAAATTCATTGCATTACTGAGGCAAACATTATTTAATTCACCCTGTATCTTTGCTGTGCATTCAACCTCAGGTAGGTTGGAGAATGATTGAGATAAATTCCTTGGAAGATTACAGAATCTAGCAACTCTTATTTTTTCTAGCTTCCAGATAATACAAAGAAATGAGCCTTACAATTCAATCATTTAGGCAAGTTGTTTGAAGTTAGCCTGTGTGACTAAACCATGTGTGAGCAATGAAAATGTAAAAAACCCCTCAATAACAAAACAACAACTCCCCCCCAAAAAACACACACACACACAAAAAAAAAAAGGAGAAAAAACCCAACTTTTAACTACTTTTCAGATGGAAACAATGTATAAGAATCATATGGATGGGAGGATTCTGAAATAACTGGAAGAAACAGAATTAGGCCTAAAAAGTAATGCTGTAATACCAGGAAATATTAGTCATCCAACTGAATCTTGAATGTTGAACCCTTCAGTCTTCAACAGGCAAGTCTCCATTGCACTGAAAAGGATTGCATAAGAACTGATCACAAAATCATAAGAATTAGAGGTCAATACGTTGTAACCGAATTGATCTTTCCCAGTCACTGCAGGGTAATTCTGTATTCTTTTCCTCTAGAATAATCTTTCCAATGTATCACCTACTCTGTTCAGAAAATAATGAGGTTTCTTTGATTCTGATCTTCACATTTCTGCTGTCAAGTGCAAAACAACTACAACTACATATCCACACCAGGTTATTAGATGAAAGTCACTCACTTGATGTGCCACACACAGACTAATGTAAATGCACTCTATCCACTACTACAGATTATTTTAGTATTTCAGAATCTTTTTAATCTGAATATTTTTCTTAATTATAAGTTTCTGTTTCCTCTTTTCATCATAAACTTTTCTACTAAAATTTGATACTGTAACTTAAGTGATTCTTCTACTCCCTTAATAAGTTTGTTTTCAAGACTTCTTGACATATTGTCTTGCTACTTCCACTTCTTTGAATCTGCTATGTTTACCTCTTATGTTGCTGTAATGCAAGTCTACCAGGTTAGCCACTCATTTTTGCTATTTAATTTATTAGTAATTTTAGAATAACATAATTCATAAATAATTATTCATTAGATAATGAAATGCTATGGAAAGTAAATTGATGACATTGATTAAAGAGGTTTTTATAGATAAGATCATCAACAGTAGTGCAAATGGCTTAGCAGGTTATGTAGGGGAACATGTTTAATGTCAACATTCTGAAATTTGGTCTAAGAACCTACCATAAAACAGTCATGCCAGATCAAAGTTAAAATGTTTTGCTGTGTTCCTTTATTGCCCACAGAAGTGTCTCAATCAAGACCATATATATTTTTAGATTAGGGAGTTTAAAGGTCTGTCAGGTGATGGCATTGTGGCAGCAGCACCAAGGCACGTTGACATAGAGGATATATCAACAGAAATATCAAAAGAAAAATCAAAATTTCATTAAAAAGATTTCTTATCATTATACATATTTTAAAATAGTTCCATATATTTAAGATATCCGTACATATGCCACCATTCTTGAAAGATATAATTCTAATATAGTTAAAAATATTCAGTATATTTTTTCCACCAATAATTTCAAAGTGTTAACAGTATTTCCACATGGGAGTGTGCAGAGTTGTAGAAATAATAAAAAAAAAGAGTTGGTTTGGGGGGTTTGGGGGTTTTGTTGTGTTTTTTTTAAAAGCAGTATTAGATTGTATGAAAGAGCAGAAATAGCACACTGTTTATTTTTTATTTGTGTGAATATGGATATATGCATGTGTTTGCATTTGTGGACATGTGTGGGAGAAAGATGGGAGGATTTATATCACCACGGGACATTTTCTTCTCCAATCTCCATAGTAACTGATAGGTAGTTATTTCAACAGATGCAATGGAGCACTGGTCTTCACCACTTTAATACATCTCACATACCAGGGAAGGCATTTAATTGTGTATATGTGAGTGTTGATGATTCCCTGACATACTGTTTTGTTGAGAATAGAACACTGTTAATATATGGAATCCAGGACAAGAATAGGTCTGTTGCCCAGCTTTTAATACATGTGATTCTTAGACAGCAAAAATAATCCCCAACATACTGGCCACCAAATGAAAGACAAATCGTGACTTCCACAAGTGTTTTCTCGGTTTCAAAATGAAAAATTGAAAAATAAAATTGTCTCCTATTTATTGACTGAAGCTGCTTTGTTACTGAATAAAAACTACCTTAAAGTTTTCATGTGTATGGCTTAGGGTGATTAAAAGTTGTTACACTCCTAATATCTCCAAGAATTTTGTTTTTATTAATATTCAGCATCTATCTGTTGTTCTGGGATTCGAAGAAAAGCAATAAAAATTAAAAAATGAACCAACCCAGTCTTCTCCTAAAAGAAATTTAACACATCTTCATGCCTTTAGTTTAAGGCTAAAGATTCGGGTTTCATTAAGAAAATATTTTAATTTGCAGAACAGAACTACTGAGCACAGTCTATTCTGCTTAATATGGCTTTATGTACTGAACTAATGTAGTTTTAAAATAAGAAGGAATTGAACTCATACATTAAAGTAAGACTGTTTCCACATTGACTAATGAATAACCTCATAAAGGCTGCAAATAAAGTCAGTTTGGATCTATAACTATGATCAGTTCACACTGATCAGAACAAAGAATTTACCCTGAAATGAATATAAAGTGCACTTCTCACAATGAAATATTATAACAAATGATAATTTGTAATCATGAAAATGCATACAGCTTATGGTACATAACTATAAATCTTTTAGAATATAGTAAGAATACACCCAGCACTTTTGCTTCAAATCAGTGTGATTTACATCTGTATATTGCCTATAGTACCGCTACTTCAAACAGTTTGTGAAAGCCTGACTCAACACAGCTCTGATAATTTTAATAAGAACAGATTTTCTTTTCATTTTGCAGTGATTGACTTGTAAATGGATTGTGAGTGAGAATGTTTTAGGACAGCTAGGCAAAAAGCAAACTGCTGTGTACATCTAAGAGAGTACATCTTTGCTGGTACACTTTTAGAACCACTATTCAAACAATAGAGCATTCATACTTCCATGCAAGGCAGCAGGCCTGACTAACATAGAAAAAAGAAAGTTCAATGAGTACATATAATACCATGTCAATCAACTTTAAAATACAGACCTGAGAAGAAAATTACTTTCTTAATTAGAACTAATTAGGTAGTAAAGTCTAAAAATATTAGCAATTTTATAACGGAAATAAAATAAAGGAAAAATAAAATATTTCCAATTTAGTGATAATTAAAAGTTTGGAAGGGTGATACAATTAGAAATAATTTGTAATGTATATACAATTCTTGTTACAGATGGAAAGCTTTATTATTATCAAAAGTGTCAGCAAGATGTAATATGGAGTGAAGACTCGATGCCCTATTAATGTCAGAAAATATGTGGAGAATTGTTTTTCAGCATACTGTTAAAGCTTTCTAATAATGATCAGAATTGAAATACCGGATTTTTTAAGTGCCCCAAACTCTTCCTGTCAGTTGGGTCAATTTTTCTACATAACCTGTTGTATGTGTAATATTAAAAGGTGGATGTAAAAATTTGGGTGTAATTTTGCATATACAATTTTTGTTTGTTAGTATAAACTTTGACATCTGCATTTGTGCATAATGGGTATATGCAAAATTTGGCACATAGGTTGTGCAACCAAAAATATGAGCACAAAATTTTTAACACTTTTTTTTCTCCAAATTATCATTCATATACCTAATATATTTTCCTTCTATTTTCCTCCAGGCTTCAGGCTAAATTTGGTTTTGCTTGGCAGATACCAACAAATGTGTGAAAGCAATAGAAACACTGTGTAATAATGACAAAAGAACACAGCTATTAAAAGAGTTATCTAGAGCATTCTTCTAGAGAATGAAAGATCCTTAATTAGCAACTATCAGGATATTGCTTTGCTGGAGATCATGTATTATGTCTTTAAATACAGGTAATCACAGAATTATTTTGACATTCAGTATTACCATATCTTAACAGAATGCATTTAAATTAAAAAAAAAAGTAAAAGTCATAAAACACAATCTTGACCCTAATATAATGAAAAGCTCAATAAACCCTTAATATTCATTTTTCGGTATGATATAGCTCTGCACCTTCAAATTTGGAATAGAAACAGTATTTGAAAAATTTGAATACAACTAGGAATACCTGTATTCCCTCTACATGATGTCTAGATTAATGCAGATATTGTTTTCTAAAGAATTTGTGGAAATGAAAAAATTATGATGAAGAAGCATTTCTGGTGTTTAAATATTGACAACTGCTTCAATGAAGGAAATCCATGAGTAAATATTAGTCTCATTTGCATTATTATTTTATGGCTATCGGTTTGGGTTTTTTGGGTTTGGTTTGTCATTCTCAAATATATGTAGCTGCATCAGAACCTGAACTCGATTATGCTATGAATGTTTATGTCTGCTATATGTGACTTTCACATCAGTTGCTTCTGAACCATGTTATATGATAAACAAGTGACCATAGTCCAAATTAGATTTCCCAGATCTAGAATACAAATCTAATTTAAAGGTATTTTTCATTATTCTGAAGTGCTTCACCTCAAGAAGCAGACTAATGCACTCTGGACACATCCTTTGCACATCCTTTCACTTAGTCTGATCTAAATCAGGAATAACTACCAGACAGAAATGTCAACAGAGTTCATCAGTATAAGACATGTGGAGAAACCAAGGTGACAAATTGTATATGAATCTACACAGGAAATCATTATACAAAACATTTGTAGATCATACAACCTGCACATTAGAGTTATCAAATTTTTTTAGCATGAAGATTTTAGGCCGCTATTTTGTTACAGTCTTGTAAAAAAGGTGTGGAATTATATACACGTATTTTTTTATATGTGTATATGTATACAGAAATTAAAGCATAGTCCCAACTAGCCACACATATAGCTTGATTTAAGCAAAACAACCCTACTAAAGTTAAAGTTATGTGTATATAACCAAGGACTAACATTTGTTCTAATAAGAATAGTCAATGTCATTGCTACCCCAGCTTTTCTCTTCGTCATCCTCACCTCCTACTCCATTCTTGAAAATCAGAGGCCACTGTGCCTAAACATAATAATCATATAATTTACAATTGTACTAAGTTGCAGATATGTTTTTTAGTGCCACTTCCATAGACATAGGTATACAATTATAAATGCATCTCCCTTCAAACAATATCCATTTTCAGACATTTCAGTAGGTTTTCAGCTTGTCTGCACGTCATTTCTCTTTAGTCCCACCTGCGGTGTTTTTTTCAAGAATGAGAGTTATTCTTTGGCACTCTGAGGCCAGTTCTGGATAATCTCTAAATGAAGGGCAAAAGAGAGGGCAATGAAAGGCAGAACCCTCATGATTCAGTGCATGCCATGATGAAAGCTACCTGATACAGCAGACCTCCTTTGAGAGGGAGGAGGACAGACAGCAGAGGAAGAAGACAGAAGGAAATGTCATATCGGGCTTCTAAAACCTTGGGGAAAAAAAGAACACCCTGCTGCTGGCTTTAATAGTTCATTACAGCAGCTGTCTTCCCCTTGTGAATGTTTCCTACGATGTAACTAGCGTTCCCTCATATGACATTCTTCGGTTCCGTCTACCTCTCGTATTGTTTCATGCCTCGCTGCAGCACAGGAGGCATCATATTGCAAAAAACCTCTTCTCTTGTGAAGTGCCTAAGCACCACAAGGATAGTACTTCTCTGTCAGAATGAATAGAGTCTTCATTACACATCCCAGCTTTTTTTTCCCCAGAAATATACCAGTAACAATGAAAATTATCTGACACTGTTTAATAAACTAACATTGTAACAGAATTCAGTAAAACTGTCAGATACATTATGGTGGCATTTTGCTGCATAATTTAAGTCCGATGTGCTTTAAAGTGCATAAGACTCTTATACGCATATATAAGCGTATGTTGATATCAGGTACACCTATGATGCTGCGTTAAAAAAACCCTAAAAAGTATACATAGCAAATGTGTCTATAGTTATAAAGTTATGTATATAATATATGATGTTTTATAATGCTTCTAATGCTTAATGTTTAATACTGCAAATATAAATATTATCAATCTAAAGACAGTCTTTGGATTATTCTTGCATTTCTGAGGTATTAATATTATTTGATATTTGCTTTTTTTACTGTTCATTGAAGGATAAAGTACAAAGTGAAGGGGTTTTTTTCATTGTTATAGGAAGCTGTGAGACAAAAATACATGAACCAATTTTATGAGGTCAAAAGCTCCAGTGAATGCTCAGTAGATTTTTTTCCAATTGATCAAACAATTAAAACTTGAAGGCTCAGTACTGCAAATGCATAGCTATATGAACAATTTTACTCCCATAAGTGGTTTTTGGTGATATTTGGTGATAATTTCTGAAAGTAAAATTACTCGTATGGTTCAGAGCGTGCAAATCAAAATATCAGCAATCTATTAACTATTAAAAGCATTATTTATGCTATAGAACTGTACTCTAAATATACAGTCTATTTGACAATAAAACATTTAAAACCATTGTGTGAAATAACATTGCTTGACTTCATGTTTTTTTGAGTACAGCTTTTTAAAGATCTATTAAAACAAACCTTAAAGTATTATTTAATCATTAATTAATTATTTTGAAACTTAAACAAGATAATGCATTGGTAAAATCTGTTTGCAACTATGAGATAACTGTGTATGAAAATGTGTGTTTTATACTCCTAATTACCATGGTTTATTAATTAAACTTAAGAGTACAAAGCAATACATTCTGTGAGATAGCTGAATGCAACCGTTTCTAGCAGTTTAGATCAACCATATGTTTACTGACATGTTTTGTTGGGTTTTTTGGGGGGCAAGATTGGTGTTACACTTTCAAATATTGAGCAATATTCACTTTTGACAAAGGTTATGGTTCAATATAAAACTAGATGAGGTGAATGTTTAGTTTTGTTTTTATTTTAGGCAAAGTCATGTTTTGTTTGTCAGGAAGACTTTTATTAAACAAATTCTAAAATACATTTGAAAAATAGTATTTTCTCGGGAAAAAGGTGTGGGGTGTTTTTATACTGAGCTTGTAAAAAAAAAGTGCTATTTTCACTTCACTTTCTAATACGAAGTTCATGTTTCCTACGATGGTTACAGAAATGCCAATGAGAACATATTTAGTGGACACTAATGAAAACAAAAAAGTATTGTAGTACCCAGTAAAGTCTTACAAAATATTTATTAGTGAAGAAGTACAATACAAAAAGTTTTAAAGATGGGATCCTACAATGCTTTGCTGAGCAAGATGGAAATTAGCAAAGAATGCAGTATTTGACAGTAACTAATTTATTTCTAGTACAAGATGGATATATGATCTTAGTATTGCATTAGTCATTTAGGCCCAGATCCTCGAAAGCATGAGACTTCATGTTAAATTTTTCTGAGTAACTGTAATTTAGCCCTTTTTTATTATATAATGGTATATGAATTGAATAACTTGAAGTCCAAAGAAGAGATTGAAAACTTCTTTGCTAAGCAGAAGTGCACTGATTTCTTTGGGGTTTTGCCTGGTTACGGACTGCAAAAACAGGCCTCGAGGAAGATCTATTGGGAAACATTAAGTGACCATAAGATCATACACACTAATTCTATCCTAAGGATAAAACCTAACCCTATTTTTGACTGAAGTGTTAAATTCCTCCTGGCCTCTCATCAGCACATGCATTGTTACTTGTTACTTTTTTGTGTGTGTGTAAAAGATACTGTTCAATATCAACCTTAATATAACTATAAAATTTTATGACATGACGACTGACTTAAAAGTATTAAGAATATAATTCTCTTATTGAAAACACATATGAAAGGAAATGAAAAGAATTGGCTGTTAACTTCAATGGCTATTTTCCATATCTGTCTGTAGCTTTCTGGAACAATTATGTCAAATTAATTTTACTGTTGTCAAATTATTTTGGGGGAAGATGTGGGTTTTCTAGCCAGAAATGTAGGTAAGAAAACATGGCATTTGTTCATCCAGCATAAACTTTGTAATTTGCTTATTTCCAGGTTCTTACTGTTATAAAAGGCCATAAAATACTGTGTTTCTAGTAGAGGGAGACATCTGAGTTCTAAATGAATTAAGTTCTAACTTACTGAATTAATTCTGAATTAAGTTCTAGCAGAGTGCCTTCCTCATACATTCAAAACTACTTGAAAGCCACATCTATATAACAGATACATACAATATACTGTGATCTCTCTGAACCCACCTTTTATGAACTACCTTCTTAACATTTACAGTTAAACTGTAAATAATTTATCCAGGTACAGTATGAAAAATGGAACATTCTTTAAAATTGGGATTACATCTGTCTTTTAGTATTTTAATAAGGTAAATCTAGTATTTCAATTAACTAAACAGAGTATTTTCATCTTGGACATGTGAAAAATGCAAAGCTGAATCTTCTGTGATTTTGCCAGAGGATTTAACAAACATTTATTCAATAAGACTAGTGTTGAATTTATCTAGCCCTGCCATCTTGAACTTCTTTTTGAATATATGGAATGTATACATCATCTGATTCAAAGGTTTCAATTGATAGATGGTCTGTTAGACAAGTTGTTCTGATGATTAGTTACTCTCTGAGCTGCTTATTCTGCAGTCCCATCTTAAAGCATCTAACTAGGGTCAAACAAAACAGTCCAACAGCTAACGAACTTTTTATGGTATCTTGAAAGTTTTCCTCTTTTATTTGTTGATTTTTAATAATTTTAAAACTGTTAAATAATTCAGTTATTTAATCATTCACCAACATGAAATGTTGAGAAAAAAATGAGTGAAAAAAAATTCAAGCCTTTTCATATCTGCATTAGTTCCCATTTTTTTTTGTATCAATGTATGACACAATGTTTTTATAACCAACAAATTTTATATGAAAGGCCCTATGTTAAAAATAAACAAAAACATCCGAATACATGGCATAAGGCTTGCTTCCAACTGGCATTTCAGGTATGCAAACATCAAAACTTGTCCTTGCCATATCGCAGCAATCAGTTTAATATGTAAAATGAAAGAGTATGGAAATATATGCCACCTACTGATTGTAATACTAAGATTTCATCAGTAATTAAAAAATAATCAGGAAAAAGGTACAATAAATATAGAAGATATCTTATATTTCCATGTTATATTTTTCTGAAATTATTTTATATTTTTGCATAAAAAATGTAAATCGAAGCTCTAAAATATGTGTATACAACATGTGAATAATGACAGTGATATCAGTCATTAGAACTACTGGAACTAATGTTCAAATCTTCTGAAAAAAACACAGAAATGTGTTTGCATGAAGTCTCAAACAGAAATTTTAACCAAAAGCTGGGATATTAACACTAATGTTTGAACAATGTATCCCTTTAAAATTATGTTTTATTTTTAAAATTTGAAATCTGCATATTATAATATTCACTTCCTGTCTTAAAACACTGGGGAGTATTGCTGTGTAAGTCGAACAGTTACACATTTCAGTGGTAGAAGTGATGTCTGAATGCAGCTTTTATTAGCTTCTTAAGTGCCCAGTGCTTTCCCATTGGCAGTGCTCCCATTGACTTCAATCAGGGCAGGAACAGGCCCTAATTTTGCAAGGCACCTTAGGATCCTTTGGAAAGAAAGGTGTTAGAAGACTACAAGCCATAATTATTAATTAGTTGTCAACAAAGCACTCTCACAAATGTCTCCGATAGTCACAGAACGTCATATCTTAATTTCAAATTTCAGTTTGCTGTAGCAATTTCAATGTTGCTGCTGAATGATTATTTGTCCAGGCACTGAGACATTTCATGACACCATAATTTCCAACTTTGACATGAAGAATTTTGATTCCTGTGTAATGAAAAAAAAAAACCAACTCTAAGCTGACCAAAGGATTTTTCTAAGGTTATATGAAAAAATATAGACCAAAATACCTGCCTCTGTTCAGACTGATGTTGCCCTAACTATAGCTAGACCCTCCTTTATATGCAAGACTCGCATATCAAGTGTTATAAGGTTGTGTATATCTAAAAAAGGTGTTCACAAGTTTAAGATTTTATAATATTCTAAGTATTCAATACTCTGCGTTCTGTATGTTTTTACTTTTGCATCTCTACATTTGGACAATGAAAATAAAATCATTGTTTTCACTTCTGGTAAAAACAGTCCTTGCTTTCAGATTCTCTTCTCTGCAAAAAACTACTTTCTTCTCAGTATTAAGAAATATTTTTGATAACATTTATCTTTTAGATATTTAACATGCAAAGATAAATATAAATTGGCCATATTCCCTAAACATGATTTCACTAAAAAGGACTCCTGTTTCATCACTGTGTCAATTTAGCTAGTTGTAACACAGAGAGGTGCGAGCCCTCTTAGCCATTGTTCACTCACCTCCTAAAAACCCAGTGAGTCCCAAAAATAAATGTGACCTGATTTTTCAGAGTTCGATAACAACAAAAAACCACAATAATAACAACAATTCTTATTTAACCCTTTGGATGACAGCTATTTAACATCTTTATATTTCATTCAAATTCTGTATTCCCTGTTTGAGTTAAAAGATCTAACTTTCTTAGAAGACAAGACAAAATGAAGACATTCAGAACCTATAAATACTTATGTTCCATATATGGCTTTACAGTTCAACTATCTGAATAAATAAAAATATTCATTAACCCTCCCAGCACCTGTCTGCCATTAGACTTAAACATTATTATGAGTAACCTTTTCAAGCCATTTACACTCAATTAAAAACAAAATACAGGAAAACAAAAAGTAAGCATTTCAGAAATTGAACTAGCATTAGATTTCAAGGACCTCAGGCCTTTCTGAGCATATCAAAATGCTCACACACCTAATCGCATATTGTCTACGTGCGGAAGAACAAAAATTTCCCTTTTTAGAGGAAGACAAGACTTCGGTAACAGTAATCAGTATCCTAATACGCTCAGAAACATCAAGCAAACCAGAACTCAGACTAAAGACTGACTTAAGCCTGTATGCATCAGAAATATATTTGAAATCCTTTTCTCCAAACATGAAAGTGTGTTACACAAAAATTCCTACTGAACCTGATGAGACTACTCACATCAATCAACTTATTCACATGTGGATGTCGTCAGAGAATAAAAATATACCTTTGAACTTTTGTCTTCATTGCTGTGTTAAATTATCTTTCTATTAGGGTTGTAAAGTAATATTGAGCTTTAATGATTAAATGATTATTTGTGAGGCCTTACATCAACACACAGAGCAGGAGCTAAGGGTAAATAAGTACAAGACAAACATAAAAGAAAAATAGTTTCACTATGTAAGTTGAAATTACATAGTATTGATCAGGCCAAAGTTGGGAAATTTGGTATTTCACCATAGCTTGTTACATACAGCAGTAATTAATTCTCAAACATCCAAATATCAAATGAGGTAAAATTGATATATATTTTAACATTTTTAAAAATTAGTCCAATTCATTTGGACAATTGATCCTAGATAAATATTATGAAGACAAAATGATGACAGGATGCTTTTTTTCTCCATAATTAAACCTCTGATCCTAACCAAATCTAACAAAAGCTTCTTAGTAATCCAAGAATCCTTAAGAAATATTTAATTATAGATAACATTCAGTATATAAAATATACTGAAAATTATAGAACACATTCAGTATATAAAATCACATATGGATGAAAAATTATTAATCGTTATAAATACATTCAATCATGTTTCTAAAAATTGGTGAATTTAGAATCATTATTTTAACTACTTTTCAAATTTATAGAAACAACTTTTCTCAAAAGAGTAGCAACTTCTTATTTAGGAAAAAAAATTGTTAAAATTTATGTACAAGTTAGTACAATACACACTAGTTGACTTCTACCATTTAAAACATTTTAAGTAATATATTGCACAATAAACCTAATAGATTATGCTGTTCAACATGATATTATGGTATATTGCCACTTACTTGTTGGTAGCTATTATCTGCTGTGCCAAAAAGGTAAAAAGAAACATTTCAAACCCTATTAGAAATTGTCGATAAGGAGTTCATTTTACCACTTAAATTACTCTGCTGAAAAGCTTCATTATATAAGCATTTCCTACTTGTAAGACAGTTCCTCTTTTTAAGACAAGGTGCATTAAAAAAAATCAATTATGACCAAAAAAAAGCTTCATTCTGCACTGACTGGTGCCCTAGTCATACATACATATAAATATATGTTTATGCTTGTATGTATTCATGTTACAGATTTACACTAGTGATGCTATAGATAGAATTAAAAAAAAAAAAAATCCCTACCTAAAACCTGATTTCCTTTGACATTGATGAGGATCTTGCTTAAGGTCTTATTCCAGCTATCCGAGCTACCAAAGCAAACACATGCCTCTTCATTGCCTCACAGTGTAAGAAGGGAGAGAGAAAGGGAGGGGAGAAATGTTGACCATGTGATTCTGCTTAGAAAATCAATAGCTATCTAAAAGAGTACAATATTTTTCTTTAACAGAAAATAGATGCACTTAAGAACAATAGCTTAGATCCCACTGCACACAGTTGTGCTCTGTACTCAAAATAAAAAGCAGACTTGAAAACAAAGGCAAGCGGTTTGATTCAGTGATGTGTAGGAAAAAAAGAGTAAGACAAAGAGACAGAAAATTAAAATAGAAGATGTATAACTGCTAACTCCATTTTAAAGAGTTAGAATATTTTTAAAACATTAATGTTATAAACTAAATGAACCCATCAATATATAGTATTCTTAAATTGTTTCTACAACCAGTATTAACTACATTGCATGCTATCTTTGGATAGAAATAAACTAAAAAAATCCAGTCCTAAAAGACCAAGCATAAATTAATCACTGAAGAAAGAAAACAACCTTTAGAAACACTCAAATTTATAACTGATAGAGATGTTGTAACCAATTGAGATTTGAAACACCTTTGCAGCAGGTATTTTCCCTATGCAAGGTAGCTAATAAAAAGTCTCTCACAGGAAGACGCAAAAACGTGAGACAAACTGTAAAGACATTCTATACTTTCCAAAAATGAAATCAATGGGAGAATTTTCATTCACTTCAAAACCAACAAATATACTGATTAGTCAGTTTTTACTTTGAGGTACTTTTCATCATCACTAAAGGAAGATATTTATACTTGGGAAGAAATGATTCAGCAGATTATTCATTCTTTGAAATTATATGGTTCAAGTTCTTTGAAGGCATTTCTTATAAATTTGAAAACAAAAAAATGTACATATTCTTGAATTTTGAGCTTAATGTGAAACATACTGTAACCTATACATTTTGGTTTGCTATAAATTACCAGGTAAAATCTAACTGAATACACAGTACTGTATGTAACTATACATAAACTCAGGTAACGACAACATTGTACCAATTATAAATAGTTTTATGAATTATTTAAAAAAGTTTTATGAAAAATATTTAAAAGTACATGGCTAATAAATTTTAGATAAATGTAATGACATATTTCATTAAATTTAATAAACTGCCAACCTGAAAATGCATTTAAAATGTTTCATTTTATAAATTTTAAAATAGACTTTACAATGATAAAACTGTATCATAGCTGAATAGTATCAACACTGTGAACAACCCTGCTTTAACTTTAGGAGAAAGCAACTGCCATTGGGACTACCAGCTTTATTATAGTTGTCACTAAAAAACTGAATAGTTCACCTAAGTTCAGCATATAGAAAAAGAACAAGTCTTTGTCATGCAATAATTACTGCATAATTAAATACAGTTATGAATTTATTATTTTAGGACTAAATTCAGATATCTAGTAGTGAGAACTTTGTAAGAACTGTTTCAATTTTCATAAATACATGTGGTATGTGTTTATCCATTTGCCTGGACAAACTAATTGTTATTGTAATGAAGTTACAGCAAAGTTAAATTCAGGACACTCCTGTTATGTGATACTACTTCAGATGTAAAGTAGAGCTTTAAGATGCAGGAATACTAATGCCCTCAATCTATATTCAGACAGTTGCAAACTGGATTTGAGCCTGCTGTTTTGTTCCTAGGAACCCCAAACCAACATTTATATTAATATATTAGACAAGTTGAAGTCTTGTAGGATTGGAGTGACTTTTGGTGATTGTGTATATAGCATTCTTATGCTTCATGTGCTATATGAAGTACTTTTGCTTCATTCCAGGCCTAAAAGCTTTCAAAACACACATGGAAATATTCTTACATCACAGTAAAGACAATGTTAATTAAAGAAATATAGATAAATATGTGTATGCATATGTATATGCATACTTATACATATGTATGTGTGTATACATACACGTTCATATATGTACACACACATATATATTTATTTTTAAAATACAGATGGTAAAAAATGACAGATGGTTAAAATAATAATCTACTTGGTAATGAAGCTCTTTTTCAGAAATTAGAAAACTGTACTAGATTGTCACTTTTCAAGTTTTATTTTAAGAATCTAACTCAGTCAGTACTTTTACTTAAAGGTGTTTTTGAATAAAATTGATATGATGTCTCTGACAACAGTAATCTCATACTTTGTGCCCTTTCCCAAATCGGAATGTAAATTTTTTGTTACAGTATTGGTACAAAATTATTACCAGAAGATGTTGATAATCTAATGTTCACAAAATCAGATATATTGTTGAAATCATGAGAAGGAAATGTTTTATTGCATGGAATATTTAACTAGACAATTATTCTTTCAACTTTTTATGTTACCCCACTCTAGGCATATTTTTGGAAGGTCACACAGAACCATGTCACGATATAGAATAGTAACCATGTGTCCAAACAGAAAAAAAAAATATTTATGTTTGACATGATCTATAGTTTTCTGCAAAATTTAACAAATACTGTAAATATGAGGCTGCAAAATTGCAGTAAAAGTGGTTGCATCTTCCATGGCAAAAACACCACAAACAGAAAAATTTTTATCAATATCTTTTTCATCTAATTCAAGGTTTCATGACCAAGCCTGCAGAATAAAATAAAGGTATGTTGTCAGTTCATATGGTCTATTATTCTCAAGAAGCACATTTGTATATGTGGTTGTAAACTGAACTTCCCATATAATCAGGACAATATGGTTCTGAGATAAATTTTACAGTGTTATACTACATTGGTGTTCAGTTAATTTGTCTGCAGATTGGAAATAGATGTAATTATTTTTTAAGGTACTTTGCAGAACTACAAACATTTACAAACATTTTTCCCTTTACAAAACAAAAATGCTAAGAGAATGGCTTATTTCCGTGACAAAAAACTAAGCTCATAAGAGCAAGGTAAATGTTTTGTAACTTCCTTAAGTCAATGGAATCCAGTTTTGTACTTACAAAGCTAAAAGCAAAATGTGGTCCATTAGCTGTAAGTTAAATAGTTAATTTGATAACCATTTAATTAACAAACTTCATTATGCTTTATTTCTTCGTATATTCAATTAACTGAATGCTTCTGGTTCCTAGGACCTACATGTGCCTCTGTTTCCTAACTCTGTTCTGTTTGGTGTTTTAAGAATAAACAATTATTCTAAAGTGTAACTGTGCTTAGAATTTCTGGAGTTTTATCATACTGCTAGATACTCTGGAATGTAGCTGAATGATGAACAGGAAAAAAAATTATATAAATTTTAAATACTTGTGATATTTATATTAGGATAGTATCTATACATAGATGGATAAACACAAATCTGCAAGACAGTATTGCTGGATGGCAAGGAGATCTATGTGCTCTCATTTCATCAGACAACGTTGCAAAGCTTCTTAGAAGGGTTGGGAAATTATGTAAATGAGCAATTAGTATGGCCGCCCTGTTTGGAATGCTGCCCTCCTGCCCACTCCTCTCACAGAACTGCCTCACTTGCGTACTCCTCCATCCTCTTGTCACTCCTTAGCTTGAGGTTCTACATTTTCCAGGGTAAATGGATGCTGAAGAAAAGAGGTACAATTCCCTACAATCAAATAATCAATACAGATGTGAAGGCCATTTGAAGACTGACAGCTGTGGAATTATGTCTGCCATTCACTCTCTCTTCTCTCCCCATTTTTCTTGTTTAATGCCAGTAGTGCCAATAGTGTTCTCATTTCTGCATAAAAACCCCGAAGATTTTGGCCCTCTTTTCTAGAGGCTGGTTTGGAGGCGCTGCATTTCAGTATGCCGGTCTTTAACCAGATGAAAGGCGTCCTGGAGACATCAAGCAATATAAAGAACCTACCCTCTAAAAATGAAGGAGCTATTGTTTAGCCTGTCCTTCAGGTTGTAGTGCCTTAATGGACTCTCCCCCTGAGAGGGAACCATATGCATTAAGCAGACTCAAGTTCTGTAAGAAACACTCAACATGCTGGTCAGACATTTTAGCTGCAGCTAAATAAAAATCTAAACAACCCAGAGAACCAGGATGTTACCTTCATATTTTACCAAAAACCATGATTAGCTATTCCTGCCTTTTCAGATATATTTTCTAAATTGTGTTTTCCATAGGTCAGGGGATATTTTTTTATTTACCATTAATTTTGTTGTATTACTTTAAGAATTAAATTATTATGTGATATGAGAAAAGGTACCACCACATCTAATATGTTTTCCTAAAATAAATACTCCTAAGAATTAGCTATATGCTTTGTAAAAATGAAAACATAGGAAAACATTCAGAAATTCAATACTGCAGTATTTGGCATCAACTGAACATGTTTTTACAACCTTAAGTGACCATTAAAATAATGAGAGGTAAATCTAAAAAAACATGTGAGAATTTAGGCCCTAGAAATATAAAAGTGGAAGCTGCATTTATGTCAGACTTCTAATTGATGATGGGACTGACATAGCATCTGGTGTTTCAGGTAGTGTGTAAAAATGTCTAGAAATTACAGGGTATATCTTCTGGGATTAACCAGTTGAAATTCAGCTCCTTTTGTCAGAGATGGGTGTAAATTATGTAATATAGGAGAGAGGAGAGGAGAGGAGAGGAGAGGAGAGGAGAGGAGAGGAGAGGAGAGGAGAGGAGAGGAGAGGAGAGGAGAGGAGAGGAGAGGAGAGGAGAGGAGAGGAGAGGAGAGGAGAGGAGAGGAGAGGAGAGGAGAGGAGAGGAGAGGAGAGGAGAGGAGAGGAGAGGAGAGGAGAGGAGAGGAGAGGAGAGGAGAGGGGAAGGGAGGAGAAGAAGGAAAGGGAAAGAATGAACAAAGAAAAAGAGGAGAGAGAGAAAAAGGTATCTCACCGCTAAACTCACCATTAGTATTTAGGACATTAAATTGGCACAATGTGAAAAAAAAAAAAAACAAAGGAAAGTACAAAGAATATTTCTTTTACTTCATAAGAATAAATGTTCTGTATTATCACAATCCATGGTTTGATTCTAGTAGTTACATTGAGAAATTAGGATTCTCTTCCACTTTTCTTGCTCTTTTATGACAGAATATCATGCACTTCTAAAATAAAATGTGAAGCCATATGAGTGATTCAGTAACTTCAATATTACTTGTCAAAAGACTAAAAAAAAAAGGGGGGGGTCACTTTAATAATAAGCTTAAACCAGTCTTAATAAAGATAAAACATAAAACAAGCTAAAATAATATTTAAAATACTTAAAATAGGGATTTTCTTCTTCTTCTTCTTCTTACACATTTACCCCTTTGGTCAGCACTAACTCAGCAGATCATCACACAGAAGGTTTCACTGATCTTGCTAACAAAACAGAGGTCATGTTCTATACAAATGTTTTTTCTTTAGACAAATTATCCTGTCTTTTCAAATGAGAAGCCCATCTCCCTTTGTCAAGTCACATTCCCATTTACTTTTTCCTACTATAATTTTCCACAGATGATAAATCATTATAGCCACTGAGTGGGAAATCCTACTTCCATTAAAGTCTTCATTCACAAATAGCCCTTTCAGGTGTTTTTCAGGATAATTATGGACTAAAGAATATTATTTTGCACTCTGTATCCTTTATTAAGGATTTATCTTCAAGAATGGACTTTCTGAAGGTAGTGGATGCCATTTAATTTTTTTCTCCAATAATGGAATAATAACATATTTTTTCTACTGAAGATGAGAAATTGAAGAGATTTAAATTAATTGTTCTGATTTTAGTGTAGACCCATAGAAAAAATCTTCATTGCCAGTTACGAAGTGTGTGTAGAAAACATGGAAGCAGTAGTACTACTGGCCTCAGAAATGGCAGCATCAGAATGTAAGCATAAACAGACTGCTGAGGCATTTCTACCAGCTATTTCTTACAAATCCAAGCAATTCCTGCTCATTTACTCATTTGTGGATGCTGCCTCTTTGTGGCAGAATGCCATGTAGAATGTATCTTTCACATTACAGACCTAATCCTACATTCATATTGACACCTATGCAAACTCCTGGTTTTGAGGTTTAGAATCACAGAGAAAAAAAGAGATATACACATGAACGGACACATACTGTTTGCAGGATCTTCTCATTCAATCCTTACTGAGTTAGGTTTTCTCTTAGTCAATGACGAAGCCAGTAAGGCTGAAAATTTTCTTACTTATACCCGTTTAACAACACTGTGCCTCCACTGAGTTTAAATGGAAAGAGATCCAGGCCACTGGTTTCAGCAACATTTATAAAGGAGGTAATTCAAAATTAGGGCTCCAGAACTGCACCTCTGGCACCAATACCCACATTTCTTACTAGTGTCAATGAGAAGTCTGCAGGAGACCAAGAGCAGTGCACAGAATAGCCATGTGTTGTGTCTCTAGTGACAAAAGGACACTCTTTATATCTGCATTTCAAACTGAAATAACACTCCACTTACTAAACTGTCCAAGTTAAATACAGTCATGCTTCTTTTTTTTTTTCTCAGTGTAGGTGGCATAGAGGGAAGAACACATGCCAACAAAACATTTATCTTGAATTCCAAAGGATCAGTTATATAGCTTTGTTTTTGTAGAAAGTGACAGATTGTACATGGATAGGAAAAGCAGAACAGAACAGACCTTTTGCAATAAAAAATGTACTAGTGAGCAACTCTGCAAAAAATACCAAACATGATAACCTAATGAAGAAAGACAAAACCACATGTGAAATATCACTTACTCTGTTCCATATACTAAAGAACACTTCAGCAAGGAAACAAAATGTAAATATAAAACTATTCTATCCTCCAATATGTTGGTGAAACACATATGCATGTGTCACTCTCTGATCCGTGTTATATATGCTGGTAATTACTGTACGTTGTGTTTTGAAAATAGACAACACATTATGTTTTTCCTAAAAATGTTAGGTCTTTCTGATGAGCCATAATTGCTAGTAAAGAGAATCCAACGTACAAACAGATAATTTTGGCAAGAAATTTTAAACTTCAGATACTCATTATTTCGTGTTCTTACATTTGAAATATTTATCAAGTGTTTATTCAGAAACTATTAAAAAATCACATGTGCTGGGACACATATGAGACATCAGTTGTCCCATCTTACAGTGATGCTGTGTTTATGAATAGCCTTGCCATTGCCTGCTGCCCAAAGGGGTAAAGACATTGTATATAGATGTGTACAGTCCATCATTTGGTCTTTCAGGATGCCAGTAAACACGTGGATCTGTACAAGTGCAATCATACTTGACTAAACAATCAGAAAGTGGCTACAACCATTGTAAAATCATTATATTTTGGTTAACTAATGAAATTAAAAAAAAAAAGAAAACAGAAAAACAAAAAATGAAACATTTTTCTTGCTAAAATGAATTCCTTCTACATGTTCCTCACTAGTTTGCCCAACCAGATGCCTAGGCAGGAGGTTGCTAAAAGGTACATTTTTAAATAGAGAAACATGATTTTTTTCTATTGTGATCAGATTATATGTCTTAGATTGTCTGTTAAGATTTGGTCATAACTGGTGTTATCTGTAATGACTTAAAAGGTCCTCTTGATACTACATCAGCTTTGGGAAAAAAGCTCTCAATGTAGTGCAACACTGTAAAGCAATCCACACACTTTGGACAACATCCTGGAAAAAGAAAAAACACTTAAACATCCCAGTAGTTTTACTTGTAAGAATAGTTCTGCATCCTCTGTCCTAATCTTTTGGGCATTTGACTAACTTTGCTCAATTAGTGAGCCTACAGGACTACACACATTGGCAAAGTTGTTCATGTGCTTAAGTGCCTGCAGGATGAATACCTAAGCTGGGACTTCTTTCACAAGTAGAGATACTCAAGTGAGTAAGAATTTGCAGGATTAGGCCATAAAATAGTGAAGGAAAGAGAAATGCTAATGTGCATATAAAAATAGGTGCTACAATAAAATATTTTTTTATATTTCATCAATAAGTTATTTTCACTAACCAGTTATGGATCATATATCTCTGCACTCTTTAATGATTTTTCCACATCTACAGTGATCCTTTTAAAGATCATAATATATTTTTTAATTCAAAAGTCCAGAAAGCATACAAACACATCCTTAAAAAAAGGAAACCTTGTATTAAAGTCAGGGTGTGCTAATCTCTCCATAAAAGCCATTTAGACTCACCCATGGCTAAAACGGGAAAATGTGCGCTGTACTCTTCAACCAGAAAGAAAACAAAATTAAACAATGTCTGTTCAAAAAAAAAGTAACCATGACTTTTGTACTTGCAACCTGAACATGACCTGACAAGACCCTCCTGCCACCTTCCCCAAGCACATATGGACACACACGCACAATGCCAGTGTTATGCCCCATTTACACAATAGGTGGTTTCCTACTTCCAAACACAGTAAAAGAAAAAAAAAGGAAGGGAAAAAAAAAACCTGAAAATAAAATAAAGTAAACAGCACACCCTTTCAGAATCATTCCCCGAAGGTGAAAAATCCTGTGCCAAGGCACTTCACCCTACAATAAAATGAATTAAAGGGGGGGGAAACAGGAGGAGGGCGAGGTGGGGAGGCGGGGGGGAGGTCAGCATTTACGTTTCTTTGTTTTGCCTGTGGTTGTTAAATACAAATACTCTGGTGGGCGGGGGGAGGGGGGGCTGTTTCTCAGAACTGGCTGAATGTGGTTTGTTTTTCCAGCACTTCGAGGTAGTCCGGCTCTGCGTTTAGTTTTGCTTTTAGCTCCAGGT
>NW_010529531.1:0-16961 GCF_000687285.1 Phaethon lepturus | reverse complement strand
GTCGAGCCATGCAGGGTGATCCCAACATGGTGGCTTCCACAAGTCCACGCCCCATCACGGAAGTGAAAAAGAAATAGCAGAAGAGGAAAGGAAGGGAAAGGTGACTTTGGGGAAGAGCAGGAGCAGCATGTCATAACCTTTTCAGCCACAAGCATGAGTCTGAGAGTAGTACGGGGAGAAGAGATCGAAAAAGGAGTATCAGAGCCTTAAAGGGAATCAATAGTGGGGACTTTGGGTGGAAAGAAGACAAAAATAAACAAACAACAGGGATGTTCTTACTGAGTGCAGAAAGCTCTTTCAAAAGCAAAAATAGAGCAAAAAAGTTAATAGGGAAGTTGTGTGCAAGAAAAAGAAGTTTGAAAAGTTACAAGAAAACACATACTCTAGGACAGAACTACAAGTGATGATAAGGAGCATGGAATAAAAAAAAGTCTTTTGAGTCTTTAGAGTTTGTTTTCTCATTCAGAGACTATCTGAAGCTGAAGGTAGGTTTAAGTCTACATTTGTGTCAACCTATAAACAAAGTCATCAACAAAAACCGAATTGAGTTTCACACTTTAGAAAAGCAGTGATGAACGGTAAGGAGAGGAAGATATAGTTTGGCCTCATGTTTTGGGCTCTTTTCATACGCTACAGTAAACTTCTGCTGAACATTTCCTTTAACGCTGTTTAAAATCCACTGTAATTTATTTCTACTCAGCATGTTTTCTGATTGCAATTATCTCTTTATTCTTATCTTTCACTACAAATCTAATGGCAGTTGTGATTAGGAGTCTGCTGCTTATTGATTACATTGTTATATGCATCGCAAGTTGTTTATGTAGTTAATTTAAATTAATTTTATTTGTAGGGCTGAGGCAGGTGTCGTGGAGTTGTGATTCCTCATTGACTCTTCAATGAAGTGTCACTTACATGGGGCTTTTTCTTCCCAATCGCTTTCATTTTGTTTGGCTGTATGTTTCTGATCAGGACTGAATGAGAAAATGACTTTCATAACTAACAAAGGTACACATTATTATGAGATTTATAGTTCATTCTCTCCCTATTGGATGTCAGAGAATCATAGAATTACAGAATCTTTGGGTTGGAAGGGACCTTTAAAAGCCATCTAGGCCAACCCTCCCCCGCCCCCCAAGGAGCAGGGATATCTTCAACTAGATCATGTTGCTCAGAGCCTCATCTAACCTGGTCTTGGACGTTTCCAGGGATGGGGCATCTACCACCTCTCTGGGCAACCTGTGCCAGTGTTTCATCACCCTCACTGTGAAAAATTTCTTCCTTATATCCAGTCTGAATCTACCCTCTTTATGTTTAAAACCATTACGCCTTGTCCTATCACAACAGCCCCTGCTAAAAAGTCTGTCCCCATTTTTCTTATAAGCCGCCTTTCAAGTACTGGAAGGCTGGAATAAGGTCTCCCCAGAGCCTTCTTGTCTCCAGACTGAACAACCCCAACTCTCTCAGCCTTTCTTCAGAGTACAGGTGTTCCATCTCTCTGATCATTTTGGTGGCCCTCCTCTGGACCTGCCCGCTCCAACAGGTCCATGTCTTTCTGTGCTGAGAGCCCCCAAGCCAGATGCAGTACTCCAAGTGGGGTCTCACCAGAGAGGAGTAGAGGGGCAGAATCACCTCCCTCAACCTGCTGCCATGCTGCTTTGGATGCAGCCCAGGATACGGTTGGCCTTCTGGGCTATGAGCGCACATTTCCGTCTCACGTCCAGCTTTTCACCCACCAGCATCCCCAAGTCCTTCTCAGCAGGGCTGCTCTCAATCCCTTCATCTCCCAGCCTGTATTGATACTGGGGGTTGCCCCTACCCAAGTGCAGGACCATGCCGCTTAGCCTTGTTGAACCTCGTGAGGTTCACATAGACCCATTCCTCAAGATTGTTCAGGTCCCTCTGGATGGCATATGTACTCTACCAAGTTACTAAGCTCACTGAAAATCTTTCTGTCTCTGGCTGTATGCATACATTTTACGTGCTTTCAGATACTGACTCTAAGCAGTAATTCACAGTTCCCTTGGATGCCACATGTGTAGGTATGTGTGTGTACATGAAATTAATGTGTATCAGCTAATAATTTATAGGACTGAGATATGAGTATTCTTAAAATGGTGTTACAAGGCAACACTGAAGACAAGCATCTGCTAAGTAGATCTCTAAATGTCATATACATGGAATTTTTTCTTTCTTATTGTATCATAGACACCTTGTTTTCTGTCCAGGTCTCTAAAGGAGAGTGAAATAATCCTGTAACTGAGAGCATAAACAATCCAATGCAATCTATGAACAAAGGGCTTGCAAAGACTATAAACCTTTGTGGGGTTTTGTGTCTGTTTTGCTGGTGATCTTTTGACCTACCTTTTTATTGCCTAGGTGAAGAATAAGAGATTTAAATAACACAATGGATATAGTCTATGGGAAAGTCACAATTAACTCTGCAAACGCTGTTTGCATATCCTGTCCTAGTGTTGCCATTAAGGTCTTCACATTCTTTCTTTCCTTTTTGGTCTTCTTGCTTAAAACTGACAAAGCTGGTAAAGATGCTAACTATACTGTTAAATTAAAATTGCTTGGAAATGGCACAATGGCTAGATTTGGCTGTTATTTAATAAACATTAAACATTTTGGATTTACTGCTGTATGTTTTGCAATGAAGGTTCTAGAGAATAGTTCTCTTTTCCATGGTTTAATTCATGGATGTGCCTTTTTTTTTTTTTTTTTGGTATATGTTTGTGTGATATCTGTAGTATATTCTGCAAACAACAATATGTTTTAGGAGATGTTTCCATTGGTCTTGCACAGGGAGGTGGAAATACAAATGTTGGATCCCATATGTAGAATTTACTGTAGTAAGACAGACCCTGGCACTTATATTTTTTATCAGTAGATACCTATAGTTTGTTTTATAGCAGTTCTAGTTCCTTGCTGAATTTTGTATTTCATTCTATATCTTAAAAAGGCTTTAGCCTCTCTGTATTGTTGTGTAATGGGAAATAAATCAGGGACTGAGTATCTTGTTTTAGATGATGATAATCAGTCTCCTGTATAGGAAATATGTGATCACTAATTTGAGGTCATAATGAGTCTTGCTGTGGGCAACTCAATTTCCATCTGTAAAGGGAGCGTTTTATTTCTGGTGCTATTATTTCATGTTCAGAAAAGTTCTTGTTACTGGTTTTTTTTTTCAATACCAATGTCATTCTTAAAATTAGATAGTGGAAATTAAATACTGTAGACATTTTAAAGGCACTGATATGAATACATAGTTTTGAAAGTTATGTTTAGAATTCTTATGATCATCATATTTGCTTGAAATTTAGAAAGTTTGATTTCTTAAACGTAGATTGAACTCACACATGGATTGATCAAAAAAAAAAATTAAATCTAGAGACATTAAAATAAGGCCACTTTATGAAAAATACAAGTGGAACACGAGCTCTTTGGGTAGGAAAAGTAGGCTTTCCTTGTTTTTTAAGATGCTCACCTCTTTTTTCCTTCTGTACTCCCCCAGGACGCAGTGCAGAGTGTTTTTCATCCATGATAAGGACTTGTCTAGGTTAAGAAAAAATATGAGCTTCATAGACAAGACGCTTTGTTGTTACCCTTTTTGGAGGGAGGGCATTCTTTTTTTCCATTTAAGACAGAGGCAAGTCAAGATATTTACATTATACAGTAATATTTTCAAACACATTACAAAATGAAAACCAAAGCAGTTTGACTGCTAAAAGATTCTCTGGCTTTCAGAAAGGGAGGCTCTTCACTTCCAGCCTAAAAAGACTGGGTAATTAACTGAATCTGACAATATATATTTAATGTAAGCATATTACTTACTATACTTTGTGAATGTTTTTCAGGACATGAACAGTGAAATACTTAACTGCTCAGTTGCTTTGCTTTTATATATATATACCTATGTTTACACTATCAGAAAGCACACATACTAGCTCTAAAAGAATATTCTGTTTGTATATGTGTGTGTATATATATGCAGACTGTTTTTTTTTCTTACATTGCAGGTTCTGCTGGTCTGCAAGTAAGCTGGGGAATACAAGGTATTTTTTTGGTATGACTGCATTGATTATAAATGTTAAATGAACCTCCATTCCTTTGGGGGGGTCTTTGTGGAGGGTGAGTAGGGAGTTGTTTTATTGCAGTGTAAATTTGAAGATTTCAGAAAAGCATATGGTCCTAATATGCTTGATTCTGACACGTCATTTTAATTTTTTAGGCTAATCAGCACAAATGGAAAAATACTAGCATTTAAGCTGAATCACATATATTCTTGGTAGTCTATGATTTAACTTTATTTTATCACGGCAATCCTACAAGGGTAATGTCGAAGAAACACAGAAAATTTCCAAATATAAGGAGAAGGGAACATGTGCCTCTGGGGTTTTTGGGCACACATTGTAAACTGCACTGTACTGGTAGGTCCTGGAAAAGATGAAATGTTGGAGTTGAGGGAAGGTAATCAGGGATTTGTAAATTTTAAATAATGTGATAGCAAATCTCTAGCTTTGAATTTCATCAGCTGGATCTCTTCAAGTTCGGAAGAGGAAAATTTTTGTATGTATATTGTGTCCTATCTCCTTACCTCTGTTGGTGCCTCAAAGGTACTGGCAAACACAAATAACTCCTGTCAGCCACAAAACGTGCAACTATTGGGTTGGGAATTAAAAAAGAGGTCTGAAAGCTGATCTTTTGCTGCTGAGGTAGCGGAATCTTGGAGACTGTCTTAAACAGCTTAGACACAGCTGTGCACAGCATTTGTACTTATCTTTGTACTGCCAGAAGATTCTTAGGTAATGTGCTGCCATGTTCCCATTTATTCTAATACTGTAATTACTGTACAATTTAGATCAGCTGTAGTAATTATGTATGTGCAAAGCATGCTTCAACGGCTTTGACAATGGAATTCACTACAGAGGGCCTACCCTTCATAGCTGCCAGACACTATACCATTCTATGGAACTTCCAATACCACTATCACTATAATTACTTTGCTAAAATGGAGAAATAGCTTTCTGAAAGCAATGAATATGAAGGAAAAAGACACTTTCTTCGTTTTGAAGTAATACTTATTTTAAATGGATATATTTTTTTTTAATTTTTATAACAATATCTTTAATTTAAGCCTGTAGTCTTCTGTGTTTGTCAAGCAAGGTGATTTATCATGGCAAACTGGAAATATTTTGAACATGAAATACGGCAGAAAAGTGAGTTGTTGACAGGCTGATTTGTTTCAACCTGTTGAAGAAATATTTACCCATTGGTTTCTAGCCAACAGCTAGGCAAATAGAAATTAATATTGAAGAGCCAGCATAACAATTGTTACTAACATACAGTGCCCTCCTAGATATTTATTGCTGCAGTACAACTCCTGGTTTGTATGAATCAGTTCTCACTGTAGTTTACCAACTATCAAAGATGACTATTTGGCTCTAGTGTTTATAAACTATAATTCATCATCGTCTAATCTTTTATTTATGAGACAATGTCAAAAGAAGCAAATTATGCATTGTTTTTGGTTGGAAGAGCTCTGCATTCTACAGCTTATTAACTTTGCCATGAAGCGGCAGTGTTCAATGTTCTGCTCTGACTACCATGTACATCCAATCTGCTTTCATCTCACACCAGAGGAGAATGTAGACTCTTCAGTGGTGTCTCACACTCTGGCAACTGTGATTTTAAAAACAGTTTTAGAAAAACCCTGACCCGTTAAAGTCAATGGGAGATTTGCTGTTTAATTCAGTGAAGCCAAGATTTTATCCCTTCTGTTCACTCTGTTGTTACTTTGGTTGACACCTGTGCTAAGCAAATAGGAAGCAGAAGAGAATAGATTCCTTCTGTTCATCTTTCTCTCATGGGAAATAATTTTCAACACATTGAAAATGTTTGAATATTCTGAAATGGAACTGTTTAAATCCTGCTGCTCCCATATTTATAACTGTCACCTTAAACTAAAATATTTTAAGAAAGGAAAAGTTATATTAGCATATTATCTCTAATGCCATTACAACTGCTACTGAAGAATAGTTTTAACTGCTAGGAAAACTGGTCATTTTCCTTCTGGGTTTCTTAAATTACTACAGTGGCAGTTACATTTAATTATCAGATTCATACTATGCTAATATGAAGCTGACATGCATTTACAACAAAAAGGTGTTGCCAAACAAATGAAACAAAACAATAAAGGGAATGAAGGAAAGCAGAGATGAGCACATATTTTATTAATGTCAAAGCACTTTTTACCAATAGAAGCTGTATTACATTCCTGGTTATTAGTGGCTGTAGTATGACATTACTAAAGTGGCATAATATATATTATGGTGTAATAGAATATTAGTAATTTTATTCTAATGTTCACTCACATAGAAGACCTCCATTTCATATAAGAAATTCATTGGAGGCTTCTGAGAGCTCTTTTGCAATTTTCCTTGTAATTCACATACTAAAACAGTATTATAAAGTCATCGGTAAATTTTATTATGACAATCTCCTATAAGACATTTCTCTATGTTAAGCCAGGTTCTTAACATCTAAAGATTTGCAACAAAGCAAGATCTGCTGAAAGGAATTTAATTTTTATCATGTTTTCTCTATGGTCATTTAATGAAGAATTACTAGTTAATATAAACTTGTTACGGTTGGATAAATTCCCGAAATTAGTCCTTTCCCTTCCCTCTTACAAAATTGGTTTAGAACAATTTCCTTCCATTTTTAGTGGAAAAAATATACCCATATTAATGCAAAAAATGTAGATTAATATTGCAATATTATTGTGAATG
Source organism: Phaethon lepturus (assembly GCF_000687285.1). Classification (NCBI taxonomy): domain Eukaryota; kingdom Metazoa; phylum Chordata; class Aves; order Phaethontiformes; family Phaethontidae; genus Phaethon; species Phaethon lepturus. Next base: position 10,170 of record NW_010529531.1, on the reverse strand, counting down.
ATAATATTAGTGTTTATGCAGTCCTGATTAAGTTAGTTGTGAAGGTCAAAAAATTTCATATAGGAAATATATCCTAAAATGAGCAATTTAATACTATAGGAGGTCTGAATTTTAATATATATGTTATGGTGGAATAGCTTGTTTGATAGATCTTATCAATAGATTCAGACAAAATTCTTATTTTAACTTTGCCCATAGTATTTGTTTTCAAAAACTCCATATGTATCTTAATGGTAGCATAAATTTTGGAACAAAAAATAAATTCAATTACAACACTGTAACACTTTTTCACAGTACTTGTGTGTTGTTGAACTCCTCATTCTAGGACTCACATTAAGTACACAGGGTGAAGAAGGGAGATATGACTTCTGATTAAAAGAATTATGCATACATATGTATGTTTCATTACCTGACAGTATGTGAAAGTGAGTATGCATTGCTTTTGTAGTTCCAATAGTTTTTGTTTGTGTTCTCACATTACACTATTTATTTACTGTTGTGAATACTTCCTGAATCATACATACTTGGCTCCAACTAGATGTCCAGCTGCAGTGTTGTTAGATCTAAACTGGGGCATGCAATTAAACAGATTTAATTAAGATTTTCTGAAGTTTAAAGCACAGAATCTGGGAACCAGGAAGTCTTATGGATTAGGACTGTCCTGGTTTTCAGTTTAATGATATGTCCCTAAATGATCTGAGCTTTTTTATCCTATATCTTTCACGGTCCTTCTGAATCTTGTCCTGCCTGTTTGCCGTCTTATCTTTACCCAGAAATCACTGTTTCTTTGGGAGAACACTGTCACAACTCTTGCCTACTTTGAGTACATCAGCCACACTTTGCATAAAACATAAATAACACAGGGCATCATGAAGAGGTTGAGTGACCTCTTGTTTATTAAATAATTAGACTTTCTGGAGGTGTTCCCTGACAATAGGGAGAGTGACTTGCCAGTCAGCAGGTATTGTAAGTAACTCTAGGTTGTATTTATAATGCCACAAAGGGTACCATGCTTGTCATATGAAATTATTAGTGACAGTTGATAAGAAACCTGAAGTGGTGAAATGATTAAAAGCACACCTGTGATCATATTATCAATAAAAATTAAAATTACCTGTCTCAACTGACTTTCTCTGCTGTCATGTACTGTGCACCATTTCCATGGTAATGAAGCATTTATGATGCTTAAGCTAGCTTCAGATAATGTAGTTCCCTCAGGTGTGTTTTTTATCATCATCCATTTTAATGTATGAATACTGACGTTGTAGGTGATTGCAGATGTTCCATAATCCCTAGTTTCTGCAAATAGTCTCTCCCCTCCCCCTCTCTCTACATAGTCTGGTAGCTACATGGTCTGGTTCGGCCCACTGATTACTACCCGCTGTTGGTCATACAGGTTGGCAATGATGAGGTTGTGCTGAGAAGCCCAAAGGCAATTAAAAGGGACTTCAGAGTGGTGGGGCGATTGATCGATGGAACGGGAGCACAGGTAGTGTTTTTGTCAATCCCTTCAGTGGTAGGGGGGAATGCTGAAAGGAATAGGAAAGTACATCTGATCAACACATGGCTCAGGGGCTGGTGTCATCAGAAGAATGGGTTTTTTGACCATGGGGCAGTTTACAAGGCACCGGGCCTCCTGGCAGCAGCAGGAGTTCAACTGTAACCAAGGAGCAAAAGATTCTAGCTTATGAGTTGGTGGGCTTCATCGAGAGGGTTTAAACTAGATTCAAAGGGGGAAGGGGATAAAACCAGGCTCACTAGAGATGAATTTAGGGGTGGCATGCCAGTGTTGAGGGTGAAATCGATAGCCCAGCTCAAGTGCATCTATACCAATGCACACCGCATGGGCAGCAAACAGAAGGAGCTGAAAGCCATTGTGTAGGGCTCAGTTCTGGGGCCGGTCTTGTTCAATATCTTTATTGATGATCTGGATTTGGGGATCGAGTGCTCCCTCAGTAAGTTTGCAATGATACCAAGTTGGGTGGGAGTGTTGATCTGCTGGAGGGTAGGAGGAATCTGCAGAGGGATCTGGACAGGCTGGATCGCTGGGCGGAGGTCAACTGTATGAGGTTTAATAAGGCCAAGTGCCAGGTCCTGCACTTTGGTCACTTGACATCTTGAAGGTCTTTTCTAACCTTAATGATTCTGTGATTCTGTGATTCTTTGGTAGGTATCTATAGCGCTATCACAGAGCCATTCATTGAATGTTACAGATGTCAGTATATTCAAAGTTTCTTTGAAAAGACTTAGTAGATGAATTGGTACAGGAAAGGGTTAATATGAAAGGTTTATGTGATATAATACATTCATTCCTAAATCTCAATTCTATATAATGAATATATTATTAAGGACCATGCAATTTAAATGTTATTTTTCAGAATGTTTTTTTAGAAGTTAGTAAGAAGACTGAATATTTAAAATATCTAATACTTTATGATACATAGTTTCTTATTTTTAAAAGGTGTGATAAAATTTTACTTAGTTTATTCAACTCTTTGTTCCTTACCCTTGAGTCTTCAAATGAGCTAAAGTTGTCACAGTGTTTGATGCTGAATAAATAAGCAAAGACAGAAATTCTCCATATGTGCAAACACGCAGTCTGTGGTACAGCTGAATAAGGTATATTTAATGGTGTTCTTATATAATAGATCCACATTTCTGTGAGGACAGTCTCTGTAGCTGTGCTATAAGGTTTGGGAAAGAGAGTCACATTCACATATGAATGTCTGAATTTTAACAGTTCATTTCTCAGCATTGTGCCCATCTGCTCAACTTGCAAAGCTTTTTAATCTAGGGACAATTCACCTCTCACAAGACAAAGTTGTTAGTTACTTTAATGTTTTGCTTGGAAACCTTTCATTTCTATTTTTTTCCAATAAAGACAAAACTGTAAGAGTGATAATATTTTATAATACGTATCCCTGGCCAAAATATGTTTCACTATCATTAGGCTTCTCTTTAAAATTGTTTTGCATTAACCTTTCTTCCTCTTTTTACAAATGTCAAGTAGCTCTATAAGAAAATGTTATACCCTTCAAATATCACATTTTTATAAGATTGTAAAATCAATCTTACTGTAAAAGAACCTTATTTAATTAGTAATATTTTTCTGAGTCAAAATAATTTCTTTGAAATTAGCATTTAATAGCTAATACTGTAAAGTAAAATGATAAGTCGGACTTAACAGGACATTAACTTCTAAAAGTTGAAGTCCCCCTAAAAGTGATGAGTCGTTGCACAGTTACCAAAGAAAACACACCACTGATGACCAATCATTTGCCCTTTGTATTTAAAAAACTACAGAGAATAAATTATACTTTAGAGAACTCACACATCTCAATGACTATTATTAAAATTTTTCAAAATAATTAAATTATGATAGCTCAACATAATTATACTAACTTTTAATGGGACTATTTAAAAGGACATTAAACTTCATCTTTGATGAGTATGTGTGCACTACTCAAACTCATAACTTTTTATCACGAACATGGTGTTGAATCTCTATGATCAAGATCAGACAAATTCCAAAGCTCAGTTTTGTTTGAGCATGTTTGAAAAATTCAATGAAGGGGAAAAGCGAAGACCTATATGGATCATAAGGAAGAATCTAAATCTGTAGGGAGAAAGATAAAACACAGCAGTGAATAGTGGCTAGAAAGCAAACCAGGAGTTGGATTCGCCTGACTTGACAGGGAATAAGTTTTCACTAAGTATACTCAAGTTATGGGGCAAAGAGTTGGCAGACAATGATGGAAAGGTGTTTTTGATGACAAATATAAATAGGTGAAAATGCCTTTCTTTAAGAATTTATGCCTTATAGAAAAAAAAAAGACATAGTCTGGTTTCATCCGATTCGTGATGAAGCTGGTACATCTTTTTCAGACACGGGTGTTTGACATCCAATGTAATTTGAATTTGTGACTTTGATTTTAAGAGATCTGAGATTCTACCTCATTGAAATTTTTGTTATTTCTCTGATTTCTTAAAGTGTGTTTCTTTATCACTGCTTAATAAACTAAGGCTAAGATATTTTTATACCTACTGAAATCTCTTTCATATTTGTCCCTAACCTAGCAAAAAAAATTAAGCATATTCAAAGTTCCAAATACATGATTAGTCTCCTTGATCTTACTGTCTCCTAAACAACAGTGCTTGGTGCATTTCCTGATGCTTTCTGAATACACATATGATTATTGTTTCACTTAATCTAGACTTTAATTTGGTTTGGTTTCATATGGTGGAGAAGATTAAATAAAAATCACCTACAGTTATTTTAAAATTATTTCAGAACCTTTCAAAATATATGATTTAGTTGTTCTAGGTTTTTGTCTCAGTTTAGTTTAGAATAGTAAAAATGCACTTTTTAGCTTTTTGACTAATGACTGTTGAGAAAGTGTGCATCTACGTTCACAACTAAAAGGCATTCTTTTAAAAACCTTGCTGTTATTTCTTCTGCTAATTTAATTGTAGTTGAGGTCCTTCTGTTAATTTAATTGCAATTGAGGTCATCCAGCAAGTATGAAAACCTGATGTTCCTTTGTTTGTTCTGAACTTGCTGATGCGTTTACAAAGACGTGATACTTGCATTTGCATTTTTTAAATGGTAAGATTTAGTACTTCCTAATTGTTTATACTTACACTTTATGAATATAACCTGTTTTGAGACATCAGCTTGGCCACCCGACTGATTTAGCATCAACAAAACAAGTAATGCTTATGTCTCTAAATTATTTCCTGTTCCTATCCCTCTTGGCTGATCGGGTGAAGGGGTTGACTCATAGTCTTTGTCAAAATTTCTCTGAAAAATTGAGTAAATTCCATAGGCAACTTGCCTAGAAATGTACTCACATAGAAGAATACAGCAGAAATAATTTCTTAAGTGTAGGTCCTGTCATAGATCCCTGTACCTGAATTTGTTAATTATTTTCAGTACTGTAAGAAGAAGGATGCATTCATAAAAACTGGTAGTAACCTGGTAATTTTGATTTCATAGTGCATTACATGTACTTATTAATTAAGGACTAACATGTAATAGAAGTCCTTGCAACAGCAGTAAATTAGGTTCAGTTTTGTGATCTACTATTACATCCTATATTAAATAGTATTATATTATTAATGTAGCCTTGTTATTCTTAACTTAGCATACAACATTAACTTACCCTGTAGCATATTAATATTAAAGAAACTAAATCTTTTGCTGGAAGAGTTTCTTTCATATTTCACATCAAATACAAATAAATAAAAATGGAATTTATTTTCTACAGGTCTGATTTTGGCCTTCCTCAATCAAACATTTCACTTTGTTCAGTTAGTAAATAGGGTAATTAAGTTGCTTGAACAAACATTTAAATCAGCAAGTTAATTTTTCAATTTTCTTTTTACATTAATAGAAGAAATAAAAGGGTCCTCCAGGAAGGTACTCAACACACTGGAAGTTATGCATCTTCTCAGAATTACTGTGGAAATGACTCACTCTTGACCTGTCTCAAAGATTCTCTGATTATATCTGCATTTTTTGACTATTCTTACCTCTTCCTTTTTTCCTTCTGCTCTTCACTTGTCCTATGCCCCGAAAAGTTATCAATTTGTGTGTGTGCCTATTACAACAGTGAATATTCAATTACCTTTTCCTTCTGGGAGATGCTGCTTCTCCTCTCATCTCTTTTAAATTTAATGGTGTAGGGTCTCTCCATGCTGTTGAGGTCTTCTCTCTCATGTGTCTCTTCCCTGAATCTTGAGCGATCATTTCTGTGCTGATCATTTCCCTGTCTGAAGTTTTATTACTTGCTTTGCCTTCCATTAGAGAAGCCCTTTGCAGCCTCTTCCAGGACATCTGATCTTTCATCTTGCGAGTATATACAAGATCTGCCTTATGATAAGCTGTTTTGCCTTTTTCTCTAGTTCTTTTCACCATTCTGTCTTATTTCCTAAAAATCATGAGCTGGCATCTTAACATTGTTTCTCATGGCTTGCTTTCTAATCTATTTCTGAGTTCCTAATAACTTAAACATATTCTTTTTTTGTCCTCAGTGCAAAAACCTGGCACTTGTCTTAGCTGTTTCTTCTATTCAATATTAAAGAGTTCTCTCATCAACCTTTCCCTGTCCTGTCTCCAAACCCTTATGATTAACCCAAAATAAGAAATTTACACTAGTCTTTTCTCCCTCACTGCCATGCACAGATTGTCTGTGGGTCTTGTCTTCTACTAAGTGACATTGAAACAGTCATCAAAGTACAGTCCCATGGCTCAGCCTAATGGTTAAAAAAGTATTAAGTACATTTTTAGGTTTGCCTCATTAGGTGTTGTACACAAATTTTCTCCTGCCTTCATGATGTTGACCACCTTCTCTTGTGCTTATTGTGCCCTTCCAATTAATGACAGCTATAAGACAAATCACAACCCTGTTTTCTTAGAAGAAAGTTCTGACTTCTTTGGAGCAATATAGCTGTAGAATCCATGTTCTCTTCTGCACTGTACTGATGTTCCTTAGTACACAGCTGATCCCTTCTCTGGGTCATAAGTTTCAGGAGCTTCAGCTTAGTGCTTTGGCTCATACTTAGGGCTAATTTATGACACTAGATTAAATATAACAATGTCCTTTAGAATATTCCTAGATTACATAGGTACAAGCTGCAAATAACAGTCATAGAATGTATATCATGAATAATAAGGCAGACCTGTTTATAATTCATTAAAAGCAATAGCAAATTTTCTCTTGAAGAAGAGAAAATGTTTAATGATTGCATTTCTTATTCTCATTTGCTGTTCTCCTCACTGCTTTTGGTGCAACAAGGTTCTTGAAATTGAATCTGCTGTCTGTGATATTAAGTGTTCCTGTCTAGTAGGTGTGAGATATATCTAGCAGCAGGCGGAAATGGATCAAAAGTGTAATTGTGAAACATCACTCTACAGGGAGCATCTACTTCATTTTTGTCTCAAGTAGACAGGGAAATACAAAAAGTTTAAATGTAGAAATCCTTTGTCTGCACCTAGTCTTAATAGTGGAAGAATGTGTCCCTGCTTTGTTAAGAGTCTCGAAAAGTATGTTGTGGATGATTCTCCCAAAAAGACTGTCCACATTTACTTCAATCCACAGCAATGTATGCATTTTGATTTCTTAAAGGTTAGTCAAAAAAGCAGCAAAATCACTTGTACTCACTAATCTATTCAGTAAACATCATAGATTAACTATGTCTTTTGGTCACTGTATGACATATCATATAGCAAGTTAACTTTATTTAAATTTCCCTTGATGGTAAGCTATAGCATTATACACTATTTTCCTTACTGAAGACACAAACCTGATACAATAAATTACCATTATCACTAGTTAAAGTAACCTTTAAACACTGCATTTCTGTTTTAGAAAGTTAGCACAAGCTCACTCTGTACTCAAACTTGGTAAGGAAGAATGTTCATGCATTAAAAAAAGTTTACTTTTTTTTTTTTTCTTAAGAACTGTATGGGAGTTACTGGCTTATCTTTCCCTGCAACTAAATCAAGTGAGAGCCTTTTCCAAAAAATATATCTTTTTGTGGTCTGCCGTTTATATCACGTTTCACTATCATATAATCATAGAATCTTTGGGTTGGAAGGGACCATTTACAGTCGTCTAGTCCAACCCCCCTGCAAGGAGCAGGGATATCTTCAACTAGATCAGGTTGCTCAGAGCCCCGTCCAACAGACCTGGAGTGTTTCCAGGGATGGAACATCTACACCTCTCTGGGCAACCTGTGCCAGTTTCACCACCCTCACTGGGAAAAATTTCTTCCTTACATCTAGTCAAAATCTACCCTATTTAGTTTAAACCTATTACCCCTTATTCTATCACTACAGGCCCTGCTAAAAAGCCTATCCCCATCTTTCTTATAATCCCCCTTTAAGTACTGGAAGGCTGCAATAACATCTTCCTGAAGCCTTCTCTTCTCCAGGTGGAACAACCCCAAGTCTTTCAGCCTGTCCTCAGGGGAGAGGTGTTCCATCTCTCTGATCATTTTGATGGCCCTCCTCTGGACCCGCTCCAACAGGTCCATGTCTTTCCTGTGCTGAGGGCTCCAGACCTGGATACAGGATACCAAGTGGGGTCTCACCAGAGCAGAGTAGAGGGGCAGAATCACCTCCTCTAACCTGCTGGCTGTAGCTTGGCAACTACATCAGCCAGGTCACTCAGGACTCTGGGATGCATCTCATCAGGTCCCACAGACTTGTGCATGTTCAGGTTCCTCAGGTAGTCTCAAACTTGATCTTCTTTTACAGTTGGAGGGACTTTGCTCCCCCAGTCCCTGTCTTGCAGTCCATCCATTCAAGAGGTGTGGGAAGACATACTGCCAGATGTCATTCAGTATCTCAGCCTTCTTATCCATTGTTAACAGTCTGCCAGTCTTGCTCACCAGGGGGGAATTTGCTTTCTTTGACTTTCCTTTTCTGGCTGGCATACCCGTAGAAGGCCACCTTATTATTCTTTGCACCCCTTTGCCAAGTTCAGCTCCACCTCTGCCTTGGCCTTCCTGATCTCATCCTTACACAACAGGACAGCGTCCCTGTACTCATCCTAGGATACCTGTCCCTGCTTCCACTCGTTTGCCCATCAAGTCTCCACTCAGCCATGCTGGCCTCTTGCCATCTTTTCCTGATTTCTTGTATCTGGGGATCAAGAGCTCTTGCACTCTATGGAAAGTGTCCTTAAAGATCTGCCAGCTCTGTTCTGCTCCCTTGGCCCTGAGAGCAGTTTCCCAGGGGGTCCTACTGACTAGCTCCCTGAAGAGCTGGAAATTTACTTTCCTAAAATTCAGGGTCCTGACTTGACTCTTTGCCTGCCCCATATTCCTCAGGACTGCTAGCTTCACTGGTGCATGATCACTGCAGCCCAGACTGTCTCAGTCTTGACATCACCAATTAGTTCCCTTGCGCTGGTGACCAACAGGTCCAGTATGGCTTCCCCTCTGGTAGAGTTGTCTATTACCTGGATTAGGAAGTTATCCTCCATACACTCCAGGCATCTTCTGGATTGCCTACAGCTCACTGTGTTACTTTTCCAGCAGATGCTGGAAAGGTAATGCCCAGCAGGATGAGAGCCATCACTAGTCATTATCCTATGTGCAATTGTTCAGCCTTTTCATGTGATGCAGAATTTATTTTCTAACTACATATTTAGCATTTGAAAATAGGAGCTATGACTAGAAAGACTGAACGACTTTATCTACTAGTAATAAGACATGCAGTTTTATCTTGTAATTCCTGCCTACTAATTGTGAATATCCATTGCCTGAATAGGCTGTGAAACCATTTATGACAAGAACATTGTCATCTACATAGAAACAAGTGAATCACAGTATACATACCTGTATGATAAACCTCTTCCTTAAAACATGCACCAACATAGCCACAAAAGGTCTTATAAAAGAAATGGGTGGACACTTGATAGGATTAAATAAACATTGTTATAAAGATTTTATTAGATAAACAAACACATTTCATTAGATTCAAGCAGGTTTTTACAAATGCTAAATACATAGGTATATATAACTAAACATTTCTAAAAAACTGTGTGGCCAGGTGTCACCAAGCCACTCTATCACTCCCCTCCTCAGCAGGACAGGGGGCAGAAATTGAGATGGACAAAACACCCCAAACACATGGGTCAAGATAACATGGTTTAATAAGCAAAAAGCAAATGCTGCACACGGAAGCAAAGGAAAACAAAAGATTTAGTCTCTATTTCCCATCAGCAGGTGAGGTCCAGCCACTTCCCAGGAAGCAGGGCTTCATTATGCATAGCAACTGCTCCAGATGACAAACGCTGAAAAAACAAATTCTCCCCTCCTCCTCCTTTCTCATAGCTTTTATTGCTGAACTAAGGTCATACAGCATGGAATATCCCTTTGATCAGTTTGGGTCAGCTGTCCTGGCTATGTCACCTCCCAAAATCTTGCCCACCCCCAGTCTACTGGTGAGGGGGGGAATGTTGAAGTGACAGCCTTGACAGCCTTCAGCTTTAGCCAGAACACTGGTGTGTTATCAACACCAGTACAAAGCACAGCACTATGACGGCTGCTGTGGGGAAAATTAACTCCATCTCAGCCAGACCCAATACAATCTCCACCCCTTATTCTGTATCATTTGCATCATGCTCAGGTCTTTCTTTCTTTCTTCCTTTCTTCCTTTCT
>NW_010529530.1:36722-49833 GCF_000687285.1 Phaethon lepturus | reverse complement strand
AACTGAACTTGCTTCTCTTCAGTTTAGGATTTTATTTTCTTTTTTTAAATTAAAAGGATACATATCACACCACACTATCTGCAATAGTTCTCCAGTTTCATCACTGGTAGATGTAGCTATTGTAGCTGAATGCCCTCCAGCATTATGCAACATGACTAACAATCTGTCACCTGAGATTAATTTTCTCTCTTATCCTCTCCGGAGGAGAGTAATTGTGTTTATAAGTATTGTTATATTTGTAAGGCTTCCACCCTCACAGTCTCTATTAGTACACACATTTTTCTGCTTGTTCATATTACAAGAGTTGTGTTGTTAATGTGCATTTTGTTACTGGAGCAGAACGTGGAAGGTCATGTGGTAGCTCTGCTGCTATTTATAGTAGATGTTGAGAGAAATAATTTTCCCGTTGGCATGATATGTCTTTTCCAACTTTAATGATTCTGTGATTCTGTGTTATTTTATCCCTGACTTAAAGGGAGTTGTTTCCCAGTGAAATGTCCCCCAACATCATAACTATGCCTTATGCCCAAGAGGGAAATAACTAATGTAAAAAATATGGAAGGAGGACTGTAATAGCCCCTTATAAAGGATTAAGGGAACAGAAAGAAATGCAGGGAGCTGCTTCTGCCCCAGGGCAGCCCAGAAAGCAATCTGCTTCAGTGATAGTCCCTGAAGAACACAGAATGAGGCTGTGCCAGGAGAACCTCACAGGAACCTCTTCTGCTTTGGGCACTGTAAGTTAAATAGTTGCAGGAAGACAGTACCCAAATCTTTGTATTCAGGCCATTAAACTATGGTCACTTAAAGAGTTCAGTCCAAATATAAACAGCTCAGAAATGGGTAAACCCCATAATTTACTTGTAACCTCGTAAGAAGAAATTGCAAAAAAGGGATAATATACAAAAAATTTTCCTTTCCACATATTCTCATGAACACAACAGCAAGAAGATACCCAAAGCTAACCTGTGATAGTATGTTTAAATCTAGTTATGTGAAATGTCTTAACCTCTGGAACTAATTTCTATAGGTTTTTTTCTGCCAACTAAATCACAAGTGCATTCCAGAACTAGACAATCACTTGATGGTGAAAATAGGCATGAAAAAATAAAAAAGGTGGGGAAATATAACGTAAATTCCTTTGGAGAATAAGCCTGCCACTATCTGGCTGGGCTTAGCAACAAAATGCCATTAGAACCACCGCTATTTTATACGGGGTATGGCACCACCCTTTCAGACATCTGTTATTTGCACTGCTGTGGAAAAAAAAATATGTAAATGAATGGATCACCAGTATATTTCCATATAGCTGCTGATATGTTGCATTATTTTCTGTGTAAGCAAAAAAAATCTTAAATTTAAGCTAGAAAGTGAGTGAAGCCAGTGTTTTAGTTTCGTATTATAGATGAATCTGAACTTATTTCTTTGGCTTTATGATAAGCATTTGTTAACTCAGTTGACATAAAATTTTTTTGGAAAGTTCATGAACTTCATGTACAGTCTAGCCACAATGTAGAAGAGGGCAATGGATATGCAAGGTTAAAAATATTTTTTCCTCTGTTTGTTGAATGGATGTGAGAGATGTCTCTTTCTACTATGTGAGATATTGCTGTAAATGCACTCAGCTGAAAGAAGAAACACATTTCAGCTGGAAGGTGGGGGATGGAAGATTAACTACAGAGTTGGTTTCTGAGCTGATGCCCTGAAGAGTGTGGGCTCTAACAAAGCATTTGTAGAACTGTGAGAAACATTGCAAGCTCTGTAGAGTAAAGAAATGAGGTTTTGTAGATTGGGTTTATGTTTTTGAACAGCTGCCTGTCTGGCACACTTAGACTTCAGATGGTAAATGCCATCATGGCAGAAGATCCAAGAAAAGAGAATGGCAAAGGTTGGTCTACTCTAAATTTAATCAGTGACTACTTGAGCCAGGATTTTGAAACATTTGTGTTAACTGCTCTCAGGGCTCTTGTCAGTCAGGAACTAATAAGCGGATGTAGACCTGTCTTGTCCTCAAATGAAAAATCTCAGTATGGTAGTTCAAATCAATTTCGGGGACATCTAAAGAGCATATGGATACTTTATGTACTATAGCAGATGGTAATTATGATTGGCATCACACTTGCCCTTTAAAGAGCATCAAAATGACGACCGTTCTCCTTTTCCCTGCTCATTTGCAGAACATCTGTTCCAATAAAATATACTATTGCTTCAGTTACCGTAGCTGCTTTTAATATAATAGACTGTATTCTGTTAGTCAAATGGTGTTATGACCCTTAAAGAAAAGAGCTTCTAGACATAAAACCACAATCCATACAAGTGATTACTCACATTTTAAATAAACCTAATCTGACTGTGTATTTTCCCCCTCAGTCTTCAGTTCTCACTACCTGAAGACGCATCCAAACATGGGAAGGCTGAAAATGAGCTTATGTTCCTTACTTCCTCCTTGGCTTTTCATTTTAATGCATGACATGCAAGCCCAAAGAAGGCAGCGAATCCTAGGACTCTTACTGTAAAGTAAGTTTGGGCTTAGTCTATGCTGTCATTCAAAGATGAGCTCAAAAAGCTCAAAAAGAATAGGGGAGGCATGGATATGGGCAATGCAGTGTTCCAGCTCTGCATCCATCCCTAGCTAACTGTAAGGCTTGAGGAGATGAGCTGTGCACACTTTTGCTCACTCATGTGAGTTTAGTAATATACCACCATGACATTAGGACTGAGTATAGACTGCCATTAATTGTCTCATAAACAAGAACTACCAAGCCAGATTTTCTAGAAGCAGTAGGTTTGGGACATGAATGCTGATGTTACACATTCTTGTCTATATCTTTCAGGTAATACAATGTGATGTAGCTGGATGTGGATATGGAGTCCATATCTTTTCTGGCAGCTAAGCTTTTATCATTTTTTTCTGCATTTAATCCTTGATGTGCACTCATATCAACTTTCTTCAGATAAACTTCATTCCACGGTATTTTGCTTAAGTATTAATTTGTTTCTGTATTTGCTCCTCACAATGACTCCTCTCACTGCAAGGAAAGAATTTCAGGACAGGTTGGATATTTTGCCCTCCTAATTCCTGCATTGTCTTGAGAACTCATCTGGGAAAAGATAAATTAAAAGTCTGGCCGGATATGAAAAGATACACTAGACCAGCAAACTTCTGGTTACAGAGGTTTGCTAGTATGGGGCTGGCTTTGGCTGAAAGGAGAGACTTTGGTGAGTCAGGGTTTTCCATTTTCAAAGTCCCTCCACAGCCCTTCCTGCCTGGATGTTGAGGCTGGGCACTAGAGTCTGGGCTGGCTTTGGTTATGGCTGCCTGGGTCTCACCAGGAAGGGAGAGATCTGATGCAGGAAGGTATGTAAAGCCCATGCAACAAAAATCCCATGGGCACAGACACGTGCTTCTGCCCACAATAACTATCCACTGAGCGTGTGTGACATGGTAAGAGGTGGCTGTTTTCCACGCTGTTTCCTGACACTGTATTTTTGTCTCTCTTTACTTCCAAAGCTGCCCTAGGCACCCTTCGGTGTAAACAATGATCAGTGTTGTGACTAATTCCATATTGCCAGAAACATCAGTGTTCCTGACCAATTATGTGTTATAATCTGTTTCGATCCTTAGCCAATCCTGTTTTGAGATGCCATACTGTGCCGCGTTTGTAAACCCTGGGTGGGTCTATAGGTATTGATGTCTGCTCAGCTGTAAGAATTACTTGGGCTATGCTCTTTCCTGAGCTCCTGATTTTGTCCTCTGATGGATGAAAAGAAGAGTAGAATTTAAAAATGAGTTCTATTTTGCCGCAGAGAACAATATGCCATGAAGGGACATTATCAGTTCTGATTTGTGTGCTGGCTGCCTGGAGTGTGACTGATCAGTAGCAAATCAAGGTTTCGTCCCTCTACTTGCTCAGATGCAATGTCTAAGAAATACCCAGATTAAAGCACACCCCCCATCTTCTTCTCCATCCCCCACAGCCTTGTGCGTAAGTATTTATGATTAAGGGATGTAAGTGTAAGCAGATTCAGCAACCATACTGTGGAATAAGAAATGCAAAGAGAGTCTATGAAAAAAAAACCCCAACAAACCAACAGCAGTATTTGTAAATGTTTCCCAGCCTTGTTTCCACAATGAGAGTGCGTTCGGTTCCCTCCCTGTTTTACCAAGTCTGGCCAAACAAATGTCTGTAGAGCACAGTCAGTCTTGGGGTTGAAGAATAACCAGTTCCTTTTTAATCAAATAATGGAATCTGCTTGCAGCAACAGATAAGCAGCCATTTTCCACAGCGGCATCTTGCAGCTGTTCCTCCAAATACGCTGATATCTATTCTGCTGTCAAGAACATAAGAGAAACAGGAGCTAAAATAAGGAATGGGTTCTGCCCACCCTCTCACTTAAAAGTGAGCTTTGCAGGTTAAAGGAGAAGAGGAATGCAACCACTAGATAAAACTGGCCATCTGTCTCCATTTAAATAGACACCCTCCAATCCTCAAGGTGCCAGAGATTCATTTAAATTTAAAATGAATTAAGATTCATGTGATCAAATATGCTATGGACAAACCACATAGTGCACAGGCAGACTTGTGTTCCTGAAATCTTCACAGTTTATTAAAAAAAAAGTTTAGATTTTTTTCAGAAAGAAATTACACTTATGTGATCATACAGCCTACACATTCATAAAAGAACGCTTACATATATATGGATCTGGCTGATAATGTTTTAAACTCAATTCTAAATAAATTAGAAAGAAGGGCTGAGAAGGCAGGATTATTAATTCCCCATAACATACTCTGAGAATAAATGGTTGGAATAGAGAAGGGGCTCAGTTAACACGAAGTGGAGTTCACAGAGTGGTTTCTTGATTGTTTTTTAATGTGTGTGAAAAAGCGTGCAAAAAGAAAAGGGCTTTGACTATGAATTTGGTTTTGGTATTTGCACATTATTGGATAGCAAAGTATTGTTTTCAAAATTATATTAGAATATCTTTCTGAAATGTGTTTAAATATTTAAATAGGTTTTACACTCTAGACTCCTGCCACGGGGGAGATTTTAGTCCACTGTTCTTTTTTTAATTTACACAATGGGGCAGATGTACTTTATGAGATATCATGAATGCTTGTTTCCGGCTGCCCAGACCTGAGAGCCAGCTGGACAGTATTATGTCTTCGTCCCTCCTTGTGCTCTCCAGTCTCCTTTTTCATGAAAGTCTGTCAGGCAGGGGACGATGGTCCTTGGCCAGGTCATGTTCTGGTACAGAAAAGGGATGTACCCTGCGTTTGACTCAGGATCAGGAACGGCACCGGTTCAAGCGATGTGTTCCTATTCCTTTGTGTCAGTGCAGCCACTGAAATGCAAACTGCCAAAAGCTGGAGCTGGTTTTGCAAAAACGGGCATATGCTCCTAAAACCTTTAGAAAAAATGTTAAGCCTTATCTTAAGTCTGAGGTAAATCTGAGACAGTGCGCTCTGCTTGACTGGAGGTGTTTGGCTGCTTTTTGACCCTGGACACTATTAAAGGCAATGGATCAAATATAAGCTATTAATTTTCTACCTCATGAAGCATCTTCTCCCAAAGCCCTTCTGCAATTTCATAGCATCAGTTAACTCTTTATAGTCTTTAATCTTTGTATATTTTAGGTAGAGAAACTTACTATTTATATTAATTTTTTTTAGTTCTATCTTTGTACTACATTTAATCCTTCACAAATTACTCTCCAATTTGAATGATGATGATGATGATGATGATTATTATTATTTCCATAGTTACAGTAGAACTGGTCAGATTTGTGGGGTTTTTTTTTAGTAAACTAATTAATTTCATGTAAGTATCTTTTCCCATTAACCAGTGTACTTACTTTTGATCAGCTGTGGGCAATTGTAAATATTGAATTCCCATTTAATAAATTCTCTCTCTGCAACTTTTGTACCAGTTTCAGGTTCCAGTAATTTTGTAGAAATTGTGAAACTAGTCAGCAGTCTCTAGGTGCAACCTGTCTCAGGTGAAACCTGTGTCAGCCAGATTAAGAAGGACCCAGGTGGAAGTGTGAGAAGTCAGAACTTTTTCTTTTCTTTGAAGGTCCTTGCTTTGCAACAATGTCCGGGAGGCAATCCTGGGATGTGAGAGCTTGACATGTCAGACTGTAAAGTCACAAAACTGGGCAGTGCCCACTCCACAGAGTCTGAAACCTGAGTTAAAGACCTTTGAATGAAGGAATAGGGTGGCATAACGCAAAGGGCTGTCCCCTTCTCCTGGTGCCTGCGTGGACCCATGGACCTGAGCACTGAGGGCAAAAGGGGTATCACTTCCATGTACAAAAAAGGCTTCCTATTGTCACACTTTGGATAAAAATGCTAAGTAAGAGAGGAGGTAGATCTTTATATTTAGCAGAAACATGAGTGTTCTGGGAGCTTGAATGAGTCAGTGAA
The DNA here is from genome assembly GCF_000687285.1 of Phaethon lepturus. Lineage (NCBI taxonomy): Eukaryota > Metazoa > Chordata > Aves > Phaethontiformes > Phaethontidae > Phaethon > Phaethon lepturus. The sequence goes on along the minus strand of NW_010529530.1, from coordinate 43,411 downwards.
AGCAGGACTGTGCATTAGCATGGAAAGGGTTATTTGTGAGCAAAGGAGGAGGAGGAAGGCAGCCTCTCCTGCATCACACATTTTCTTTTCCCTTCTCCCTTGCAGCCTGCAGTAGCATCATGGGGAGATGAATAGGCCAAGAGCTGCAGCTCTTTCTCACTGCAAGCATGGAATCTGCCAGGAATGATGTTCTCATGCTTACCTTGAAATGAAAAATAGTATTACTAATAAAAACAAACAAAAAGAATGCCCTCAACAAAAAAGCTGAGACTTAGACTTGTAATAACATAAAACCAACTCAGGCAGATGAAACACATTAAATACAGCAGCTGCAGTCAATGTGAGATGTGGGATGAAGTGGTCTGGGTCAAGGGGGGTGCTTGGTTTGGAAGACAGATGTGGGAGTGATGATGTTTAAATCCCCAGATTTCCCCACTACATTTCCAGATGTTGACAAGGTGTAACCTGTGAATGCAGCCAGTGAGGGCTTGCCAGAGGTGTGACACAGAGAAATACCCACATAAACAACAAGAAAACATGGTGCTCGGAAAGGGTGTTTAACCACTATCCCTCACTGTGCTCTCTGTTTCATGAGAAGGGTTGGTTTTGTGGGGAAATTTTACTTTCTATCACCTAATATTTTTTTTTGTTGTGTACGGCAGATGCGAACCAAACAGTGAAATGCCAGGCACAATGAGAGATGCACAGCATTCATCCCTGTCAGACTGTGCAGTAGGACCTCTCCACAGGACTCCATCTCTCCCAGGCAGCTCTCCCTCCCTTCCTCTGCTCCCCACCCCTCCCCGTGCACTGTCTCAGGTCTGAATAACTCTGAGTCAATAAAAAAAAAAAAAAAAAAGGAGAAGCCTCTGATTCCCCAGACTACTCCCAGACTACTGCAATTTTCACCAGGAGAATGGAAAAGAAAAAAAGCAGACACTGAAAGACAAACAGCTCAGTCTTCTTCCCCTAAACATGAAGTTGAAAGCCTCTGACAAACACTTGCCAGTGTTCATTTCCAGCTTCCTAATTTGATGATTGCATGTTCAAAGCAGGTTCTGCTTTATCGTCGTCCCTTAGAAAATATGTCTTGCTCGTGAACAGCAGGTACGTTTCTTCATTCTCCATGTTTATGAACTCTGAAGCGAACATGGGTTTCAAGTCTGCTGCACGTTTCTGTCAAGGGCCAGTCTTTGTCAGCCTCCTCCTTCATGTTCACTGGTAACTTCTTCCCAGGGCTAAAGGTGTGTCTAGAATTAGATTCTGCTCATAAAAACACATTTTGAGAAGGAACTGGGAAATAGGGAAGAGGAGAAAGTGCCTCTCATCAATCTGCTGGCAAGATATAAACTTCCAATATGCTTACATCTCTACGAACTAGGAAGAAAGGCATCATAAAACCTCATTTTCCCTGGACAGGGTCCAGATGGTTACTTGCTGGGAGTTGTCCCTGTATTTCCCAAAACGTTCGTCCTGTACTCACCTGGGATTTTTCCTGATTCCTGGGTTTCTGTGTTTCAGTGGTTAGGAATTGCACTTTTTTAAGAAAAAAGACAAGCTTCTGGGGCCAAACTAGCACATAGTTTATTTTGAAGACCACTAACAGTACATAGAATTGGAAAGCAGTTTTTCTTTATGAATACTTTATTCTATGTGGTTTTGCCTAGAAAAAAGTAAAAGATGAGGTTGGAATCACCATTTTCACTGACATTTCCAGATCACTACCTTTTTGAGAAGCATTTTAGTGTTGTCTGGTTGTAGTCTGTGAAGATATCTAGAAAGTATAGTATTACTTAACAGTAAATTATGGTCTGTGAGGAAAGCCTATACAAGATAGATCATTCTGTAGTACCTCAGATTAAGATGCACTCTTGTTTTGCTAAGTCATACGTAGTCAGGTAGTGTTATTAGTTTCTTATTTAAATTTTCATGTATTACTACAAGGTTTTCCACAAAAAAAAGTGGATGCTTATTACTGTTCTCTACCTGTTTAAGTGGGTCTGTTTCCTGTGTTGATAAGGCAAAGATAATTTTGTCTGGTTAAAACACTCAAATAACAATTCCCTGGTTTTGCCACCTTAGGTAAAACTGAGGGTATGTTGTAGTTCTATAAAATTAGGCTGGTTTTATTCAGAAATTTCCTTGCCTGTTGATGTTTTAAGTCAGATCTTAATGCTTTGAGCATAACTTTGTGCCACAATCTACACTTCTCTGAGCAGTCATATTAGTACTCTAATAGCATGTATAAATACATTTATATTATTGTATATTAATTTCTCTTATATCAGTTGTAATTGAAATCTTTTATATTTAAAAAATAGAGCTTGAAGAAGCATATAACACAGAAGAATACAAAGCTCACAAAGTTCTAAATCTAAATCTGAATTTTTGGCATATTACCCTCTTGGTCATTAATTATGCCCAGACTGTTCTTTCTTCAGAAATATAAGTCCATGTGCTGATTTATAGCTTCTATAGGTGGTTAATCTTTGCCTCCTAATTACATCTTGATGATATATTTCAAAAGTAACTGCCTTCTCTCCAGATTCCAAAGACGTTTCAGAAATTTCACTGTAAAATCAGCAGTTGAGAGCATGGAGGAAATGTCACTATAAATCTTTCAGTTGTATTTTACATATTTTCTGCATCCCCAAAATGAATTATGTTATCCTGAGACCTTAAGTGCAATGAATCTGACCAGACTTCTATCTAATAACTAAAATGGTACATTATCAGTTATCTAGAAACTGCTGAAAATATTTTTTAACCCTCATAAGTCTGGTGGTGATAAGTTTACAACCTTTGCACCAATATATTAAAAATATATGAATAATAAAATATAAAAATTTTCAATACTTGACCTAATTTCTTTAGACATGAGCTTAAAAAATAAAAGCAATTAACTTTATTTTGGTAGGAAAATACGGGGTTTTGTCTTCTTATCTTATCCCAGTGGAAATGTGTGTTGTTTCCTGTTTGTCTTTCAAGGCAGACTTTGCTCTCCAAAGTTGGATTAATGGCTCTGAATACATCCTAATGAATGAGCTTTTCTGCAAGCATTTATCACCACACTATCTGAATCCTTCACCATTATTAATTAATTTATCCATTATTTATGGATTGTGTTGAGACCTGTGAAGGCTGAAAGCAAATGTTAATATGTCCTCTCCCCACTGTCTCCCTTAATAACAAATCTAGCCCCGTAGGGGACTGAGCGATCAGATGGTAAAAGTGTGAGTCTTTTTGTTTCTGGAGAAATCATGAGAGATACAAAGGTGTGTTATACTGTTCATACTCCTCTGGTGACAGGAGAGACTAGTGAGCAGAACAGAAGAAAGGACAGAAAATTGGGGCACACATGAAATCTGGAAAAATAAATCAGCGGGATAAGAACATATTCAGTGGAAAAGTAGCAAGTTTAATTTTTGGTTTTATGTTTGATAACTTTATATTTCAGTGCTTTCTCCTGAAGAGAGTTGGTTGGGAGGACAGAATTTCTCACAAACAGATCTGCACATTCCCATCCCAAAGAGACTGTTTCCCAGCTTACAGACATTTAATTACAATTTCATATTTCTAGGAAAAATTTGCTTGAACAAACTGCGTTTTGTATATGCATTTTCTAAGAAAAGTTTGTCAAACATTTCCAGAATAGCTGTACTGAAGAGAATCTGGAAGCTTAAGTACCCAAATATCACCTACTTCATGACTTTGCTTCTTTCCCAAAAGAAAAGGAAGGAGAAAGCCTAAACTGAACAGACTATACAGATCTGCTAGACTGGATCCACTAAGCTGGTTTTTTTTTGTATCCTAGTATGCCAACATTTCTAGTGCACCATCTGGTCTTTCAGGAGCTGAGCTCTCATTTTTTATGCTGTACCTGTGAATTCAATCATGGTTTGATCAATGACTGCAATAGCAACACAAATGCTTATCTTCAAACTTATATATTATCAGCTGCTTTTGTAACTTTTTATTACTTTAAAGTTCCTTTTTGCAATATGTGCCCTAAAGCTTATAGATGATACTGGGAATTTTTCCTGCCTGAGATGCAATTCTAAACTGGGTTTTCAGAAATATTAAAGCAGTGGCATTTAAATGTTTTCTCTGACACTGGAGAACACTGCCAGTGCAATCGTTATTTTTGGTACAACCATAGAAATGCAGTCCTCATAGGTACAGTGTAACTGTTAATGATGTCTTGTTTGTTTTGCTTGGGCCAGTAGTAACCAAATATATTTGTCTTTATCAGCTTAGACTCCCACTGAAAATTACACTTTTATTGAAGAAAGCTAATAAGTATGCAACAAACTGTATTTATATTATTGTAAAAACTTCATATGGAAGCAAAGGAACATACATATATATATTATTTTTTTTCCTCCAAAAAGTATGTGCTGGACTAACCATTACTAATTCCCAGGGCCTTTTCTCAAACTTCTAGAGATTAGATTTCTTCCTGACAGGTGAACAAAAGCAGGCATTAACAATTCATGGCACCTACCTTAGCTCCTCTATTCATATTTAACATGCAGAAGGTATATATTGTCTGAAGAGCAAAGCCAATGTTAGAGTGAAATATAATGTCATTCTAGACAATTGTTCTTCTTCAAAATGGTGCTATTACAGGTGCTATTACACCTGGTGATTGTGGTATTTTGTCTTTATGTTATCTGAGATCACTTTCTTCTCATGTCAGTTGTAATGTGTTATGAAGGGTATAGGAAATATTTTAATGAGAATAACATTTTATGGGCAACTTGCGGATGGAAGAATAATGCTGGATTTTTGTTCATTGTAATGTCAGTTCTCTTGAATTCCTGACTGGCCAATTATTCCAGCTCTGCTGGAAAGCAGATCAAGTGTTAGGGTACCCCTTGAGAAGTTAGGTCCTCGTCAGTCTGAAGTCCATCATGGTACCCTGAGGCTATGCTGTCCCTTCATTTCTGCTTCTTGTTTCCACAGTGGGGACCAGTGAATGAATTGAACTCAGACTATAAATAAGAACATAAGACAGTTGAAAAATAGTCGCTAGATTCATAGCTGCTGTGGACTCAGGTAGCTTCTCCAAGTCAAAGGAAAAAATGCTGTTCCTGTGAGCAGACTACCTGAACGTAGAAAGGAAAGTAAAGGAAAGTAAACTACCTGAAAGTAAAGGAAAGTAAACCTTTCCTTTACTTCTCAGTCTTGTATGTTTTCTTATAGCTCTGGCAAAAAAATTCCTAAACTTTAAAATTGTAACTTTATTGCTTTTCAGAGCATAATTTTTTGTGGCAAGTCTGAGAAAGGCTCGGCAAAAATTCTCTTTCACTTCAGTGTTTGCAAGAGAGCTATTCTTACTCTTACGTTAAAGACATGAGTCAGGCTCCTCCTACTCCTTATCTGGACGCTCATGCAGTATCTATTAAACTCTGTAATAAATCCTTGAAGTATATGTTTTTCATCCATTGATTTTGTACCTGTTTTACCCTTCATATCTTAACTACATTAGGCCAGAAACTGCATGTTTATTTTTTCTAATCTCTGGCTCTGAGTAAGCTTAAGTCTTGGGATATCTACAAGTGGATTATGCCTCCCCAGTGCATAAAGAAAGTAAATCTGTATGCAAACTCTTTCTTGTACATCCTCCATGGAATTGTTCCTCTGTGGAATTGTTCTTCTAGCAAACAATCTTTCTGCTTCCTCAGCCATCCTGTGATGCTGTCATTCTGAACCAGCTGGCCAAAAAAAGACTGTATATGTTAGTCTGGGTTACAAGGTCTGTGCAGTCCCTGGACGATGAAAGAAGTCCTTGTGGAGCACATACATGTTTATGATGAGCAGATCACTGAAATTGCTGGGATAATGTAAAGGTTTTCATAAATTAACTCACTAAAGTTACTTATGGTTTTTTTTCACTTTGAACTTAGTCTTCACCACAATTCTTGTTTTGGGAGCATACAGTTTTTTAGGGAGTCCTTTTGGAAATGACGGAATGCAACATGCTTGCATGCAATAGCATTCCTGAAACATGTTCCTGTCTGAACAGTGGCATGTCAAGCCTGCTTCTTGGCTTTCTATCTCATGTTGGACTTAATTAACATATACAATTGAATAAAGACCTAAGAGGAACTCTGCTGCAACTCATTCTTTTCCTACTAAATACTCATATGCCCAGCATATGTATATACCGGAAAAAACCCTAGTCCGTCATCTCCAGCTGTGTGAAGCTAGTAATGATTACCATTAATCTGGTTAGTCCTCCTGAGTTCTTATCATGTGAAATGACATGTTTGTACTTCTGCTTACTGAAATAAAATATCAAAATCGTTTTGGTAATTCTTGCAAAACAGAGTAGGTCTGCTATTGTTAAAAAATAATGAAGTTTATTGCTTATTACAGAAGGAATTGCTAGTTATCATTTCTCTTGTCATATTTTTTCTTGTCATCTTTTCTCTCTGGAAACCAGACATTGCTAGTGCCAGCCATCCAGAAAAGTTTGACAGTTGAGCCACTACCGCTCCTTAGTGAGATATTCATATTGCGTGTTTGTCAGCAGTTCACTACCCAAGACCTCATCTGAGATTAGTTTACAGAGATTATTTCAGTGGTGGAACTGATTGCTCATCCAGTTATGAAACAATCATCCCAGCCTGATTCCAAAGAGGAAACAAACTTTTGAGAATAAAAGGAAAATCCTTTCTTCAGAT
>NW_010529530.1:23681-36691 GCF_000687285.1 Phaethon lepturus | reverse complement strand
GGGATAACAGGAAAGACAAAGACTGGAAAGAGACAGGCAGGAGAGGGAGAACTGAACAAAGGATTGAATGGCTTTGTGGTGCTTCCTGCCATCCTGTGACTCCTTAGTTCTCTTTACGTTCGAAGGACAACAGGCTGTTGTCCTACCTGTTCCCTTTTGTTTTGGAAGGGTTTATTTTCTCCAATAGTTTGACTTGTAAAAATGACTCACCTGTGGCCCAGATTGAGAAACAAAGTGGGGACAAAGGTAGCAGAAGGGAAAGCGAAAAGTGTGATGACTGGCACCAGTCTGGGTCACTGTAAACTGTGGTGGCATTTCATGCAGCACGACAAGAGCAGGAGAGCATGGTGGCCCTGCACAAGTTCTGTATTACCTAGTCGTTTGCTTAAGGTCTGATTTTCCATGAACATAATTGATATAACTCCCAATTTCTGAACTCCAGAAAAATATTCCCTTTTGCACTGCAGATATTGCATATAGGAATAAAGAAAAAAAAAAGGCCAAGAAGATCACATGAACCTCCTCTCAGTACTGGTTACACAACTGTGCGCTGCAAGTTGAGCCTGCAAGTTGTCACCGTTTGAGATAGGTTCTTCTGACATTAACACAGTCTCATTAGCCCTGGCAGACTACACTGGAGCTGATGGTAATCCTTTTTTGCAGTCTTAGTTATATATTATACTCCACTAGGAAGAACGTCTGGATCTGGCAAAGGTCATTGCCAGAGGAAGGAGACCATGCCTCGCTGAGGAAACAAACTAAGCCTCTCCAGACAAGGGGAATTTCTGAGGGTCACAGGCTGTGGTGGACAAGAAGAGGGTTAGAGACAGACCACAGAGGTCTTGACCAGGAAAGGTAGAGTCTCCCCAGGCAACAGAACAAAGTGGACATCCAGCTCAAACCTGCAATAAATCTACTGAAGAAGCACGGATCTGCTCACAAGGACAATGCTGGCAGAAGAGTTGTGTGTAAACCCTTTGTATTTCTATTATCTGACCTAATTGTTCAGGCTTTCCTTACAAGGTGAATTTTCCCAAATTATATTTTAATAAAACCTGGCTTACTGCTCGTACAGGCTCCCATGCAACCTGTGTATCCTTCCCATAGGAACCAATAGCATACAGCACCAGAGTGTTTCCACCTCACATCTGGGACACAGGTGGGGTATGCTTCTGGATTTGGGCTCTGGGAAACACCCCTGCATCCCCTGTTTAGATACAGCCAGTGCCATTGGAAACATCTCCAGCTTGAACAAAGAGGTGTACCGGGATGTGTGTACTGTGCATTTTCCAGTATGAGCACAAAGGCTCTTCTTTGGCATGGCAAGAGAAAACACTTCTGCGTTATTTCGGATTTTGAGATGGAAGGGAGGCAACATTTCTGCCAGACAAAACCTGTGGGATATCTTACTTCTACAGCAAAGTTAACAAACACACAACCCAGAATTTTGCCGGAGATTACAGGGGTGAGGTAACAGTTTATGAAAAAAGAAGAAATCTGGTGTGTTAGCATGTGTAGTACATAATGTATGTTTCCAAGCTGTATGTTTTCTTCCTGCACTAAAAAAAGGTCCCACTTGCACAAGAAAGGGGATCATTTTAATTTTATTGTTCTGCTCTGTCCAGCAAGAAATTATCTTGAATTTAAAGAAAAACTGTGCCAGAGGGTGGTGGTGTTTTTTTTTTTTAAAAAAAGAATAATCTTTTTCTTCTACACGGTTATCAGATAACTTTAATAGCCTTTAAAGGTATAATTCAGGGATCATATAGGCATAAGGCAGTTTCCAAATGCAAAGCTCAATCTGAGCAAACCAGACCATGAAATAACACAATGTTATTTACTGACGCCTTAGGAAAATGAGCACTTTAAAATCTTATTTTAAAAACGAATCCTGCATGCTTGAGAAAGATAAATTCAGAAGAAAAAAACCCAACAAACCAACCAAAGCAAAGCCTGATTATCCTAATTTTAGAGTAAAGGAAGCCTATAAAGAATAATAATTTATTGCTGAGCTACTGATCCAGGGCAAAATTGAGATAGCTGGTGGAAGAAAAGCTGATTTAGTAACCTCTTTTGAGGAAAAGGATAAAAATCCTGTCACATGAACAGGATGCAAAGTCAGAAATATCTTCAGCCTTTGAAGATCAGCCTGACATCTTGGAGAAGATGGCAATGAAAGTCCGAGTTAGGTGCGTGTATGTGCCCATGCTGATTTGCAGTCATACTTGAACAGAAGTTTTTTCATGTTACATTGACAGAAGTATGCTGAGAAGATTCTTCCTTCTTTTAAAGGCTGAATGGTTATTGCTGCTGCAGCTGACCAAGCCCAAACTCTTTCATAAATGTGTGAGTGTAGCAGAGGTCCCATGGGGCATGCAGCCCCACAGTAGCCAAGGTTCTACCAAGGACCTGTGGTAGCTCACAAAAGAAGTGTGAAAACCAAGTTACTCTGCTACCCTGGTATGTAAAGAACTGGTGCGTATGGTGAGAACCCACTTGTGCTTAACAGGAGCTAGGCAGGGAAATCAAGGCTAAAGTACAGTAATTGTTCCATAACTGAAAAGGTAAACAAAACTTGGTCAGTCTGGGATGGACAATGGTGGGGGAACACTTGGCACAAAGCCACTCATACTGAAGTAATCCTGCCAATAAGGCCAACGTTGTCTAGGAAACGGTACTAGAAATAACAAATTTGGGTAGTGTAGCAAAACTTGGAGAGATAAGGAAGATGTGAATAAGAATATGCTGTTGGGAGGAGACTGGAGGGAGAGTGAGAGTTGAAGGATGGCAAAAATGTGAGTCTGAAATCTGAAAGAAGAGGGAATAAGTTTTAAAATCAGGAAAAAAAAAATTAAAAGAGTGCATCCTCAACTGTCAGGAGCATGGATACCAACAGCCAGCAGTGTGATATTGACTTGCATGCCCCAGCTCATTGGGATGCCAGAGGCACCTCCTGCTCTACAGACATTCTGTCCAGACTTGGTGTAGAAAGAAATGGATTTGCACCTCCATACTTACAGAACTGTAATTCAGTAGTGCTCAGGTATGTGACTCATTAGACTGAAGATCTGTAAGTAACAGCTTTATAATCAAGCATAATAGTCTGCATTATTATATAATTGGACCTGTTGGAGAGAGTCCAGAGGAGAGCCAGGAAGATGACCAGAGGGCTGGAGCACCTCTCCTCTGAAGACAGGCTGAGAGAGTTGGAGTTGTTCAGCCTGGAGAAAAGAAGGTTCCAGGGAGACCTTCAGCAGCTTTCGAGTACCTGAAGAGGGCCTACAAGACAGCAGGAGAGAGAGTTTCTGCAAGGGCATGTAGAAACATGCCCATTCTACAAGGGCTAGGATGAGGGGTAATGGTTTTAAACTGAAAAAGAGTAAATTTAGATTACATGTAAGGAAGAAATTCTTCACTCTGAGGGTAGTGAACCACTGGAACAGGTTGTGCAGAGAAGTTGTGGATGTCCCATCCTTGGAAGTGTTCAAGGCCAAGTTGGATGGGGCTTTGAGCAACCTGATCTAGTGGAAGATGTCCCTGCACATGGCAGGGGGATTGGAGCTAGATGATCTTCCAACCCAAACAATTCTATGATTCTATGCTTATTGTTATGATTGGTGAGATCATTTATTCTTTTGCTACTCTACCTATTTCCTCATGGTTTTCTCATTAATTGATAAACACCTTAATCAGTTAGCATCAGTTACACTTCAGTCTCTGATTTAGCTGTGGGAGTGTGATGCCTTGGCTGCAAAGGTGTGTTGGAAAGGATTTTGTCTCTCAGCAGCCCCTGGGGCTAAATGTGTACCACTCTAGGGGATCAGACATGTCTCATGGAGCAATCATCTTCTGAGGACATCCACCTTCACTGTTGCCTCCCACTTGGCTTCCACAGTCAGGGACAAGCATGACCTAGTGCTTGACAAAATAAGACCAAACCTTTGTCTCACTGTTTAAAAGACTTGTGCTGCTCTTAAAATGAAGATATCTTTTTGCCATGAGCAAACTTCAGCTAATGATGCATTTGGGAATGAACGTTAGCTGTCATGCAAGGCAACACACAAACAAAACCCCAACTACTTCTTGTTCCTCAGGCAGCATTTTGCAGCATTTCATTCAAGATCAGATGCTACATTATTCCAGGGACTCTTGTATCAACTGCTGTAATGATGAGTGCCCTATGGACTTTCATAATGGCGGCTGGAGAGGGAAACTCAGTGGATGGGATGTGTCGTGGCTCTGCTGACTTCACCTGGCTTTTGCTTGTTTGTGTCAGCTGGGAGATGACCTGCTCTGTATTTACATGCTGCCTTACGCTCCTTACTGTCTCAGTTATGCTCCTTCTGAGTTAAAGTTATTCCACAAATACAAAACTTGTGTTATGTGTGTTAAATGCTTCAGTCGTTTTTTTTTTCATTCTTAAGTACTTTTTTTTAAATAAAAAATAATTTTAAATGCTTTTAAATACTTTTTAAAACTTTTGAAGACTTTAAAATACTCTCAAAGACTTAGATTTTATGATTTATAAAGAGAACAAATGATGGGACAATGAAGGGAAGAAAGGTTTGGGGGAATTACTTGAATGAGAAGTAGAGCTGTGTTTTTGCTATAGGCAGGCATCCCATAATTTCATTTCTACCAGATGCTCTTGGGATTATAGTGTTAGGACCCTTAACTTGCTGCATTGAGAATCTTCTTTTAATACTACCTACACTGAAATTAATATGTAAATGTACATACAATGCTGATTTGAATGCATACTTTTGCCTTACTTTTGGATGCTTTTAATGTTTTGTATGCGGTTAATAAAAAAGCGCCTCTGGCCAAAAAAATGTGCACTGTTAGCAACAGGAGTCTCCGTTAAGCACATGTGAACTTGTACTTATGGTCTGCTTTAGCCTCTGCTGTTTGGAATTTGCACACCCTTTTTAAATCCATAAAGGCCACAAAAAGAGAGGACCTGTGAGGTTTGTGTCGTTGGCTAATAACCTGGAGCCATTTCAGATCAGATGGAAAACTGTTAACCACAGCTACCAAGATGTTTATACGGAGACCACAATGAGAGGCAGAACAGATAAACGTGGCTGTGGTCTGAATGATTAATATTTTGATGTGGTGTGTCAACATGAGGTTGTGTCTTGTCTTTTTTTCATCCAAAGGTTTTTTCATGTACAGTCTTCAACTTTTGTTCTTGACATACTGTTCAGTGAGGGTTTACATGCAGCCATCTGCCTGGTACCACTTTGTACCTGAACCCCTGAAAATGGAGAAACAATCTTCGCTGGGCAGATTAATTTAAAATTTATTCTATATGCAGAAGCCGAGTCAGTCCATCTTGACAGTTATGTAGTTGAATTTGATCTTACAGGCCAGCTCATGACAGAAAAAAATGAGTTTTTAGACACCTTGGTTTCTCATAAGAAACAGAAAAATCTTCACGTAATTCAGCCACATCTCACTGCAAAGTTTTACAGCCAAACTTCATGTGAATCCTGTGATGAAGTTCATGGCACACTGACAGAAGTATCTCACTGGGAGAGGGGTAAATTAAGGTAGTGATAGAGAAAGAGAACTGAAACATTGTGTTTACACATATCTTTTATGGGGGTGGGAGTGGAAAGAACTCAAGAGTCACAACCATTAAAGAGCCAACAATAAAATAAGAGGGTGGAACAAAAAGTGAAGTGTGTATGTACTTATTCAAAGTGTTGCAGCAGTTAATTAAAGATTAGTGACTTAATTTGCTAACTATATATCAGCTAATAACCAGTGGCTGGTGGAAAATGTTCACAACTAGATCATATGCACAGTATAAAGATGCCAAGAATCTCATCAGAATTGTTATCACAAAGCTCTGTAAACTTTTGGAAATCTTTCCCCTATTTCTGCCTCAAAAAGAAGAGTTTTTGTAAAGTAGAAGAAAAAAAATTGCTCACATTTTAAAATACTTATAAGAAAAGTGCTGATTTGTCATTATCCTTCAACAACATGTCTGTTTTTCACTCAGTTGTAAATATAATAAGAGTCTGGACTCTGTGCAATAAGAACTGCTCTTGAGGAATGATATTATTTGCATAAGTGTGCATTTGGGCTCTCTTATAATTTTTAAAATTCTTAATGCAATTTTTGGTAACAAAAGGAGATTATTATTATGAGAACTCACAGACTTATTTGCTTTTACTAGAGTGAGGTTCATGTATAAATTGTGTACAAATTTTCTGTGTATTTCAGTGTAATTATTAGATCATATATGAAACCCTCTTTTCTTCAACATAGCAGAAGAAAATAACATCCCTGCCCTTTAATCCAAATGGTTGTCCAGAAGGCAATAAACTCTGTCTTCAGGAACAGGATTTGTAACTCTTGCTTCATAGTATTTCTTAGCTAAAATACGCATGCCATAAAATTCAGAACTTGACCTGTCTACTTACAATCAATGAAATACTTCAACCTCTGCATGACCAAGCTCTGATCTGCTGTCAGCCCTAGGCAGCTTCTCTGTTTGTAGCTCTCTTAAATATGTCAAAGAGCATAACTGGTTTCATTCAGTGAATCTGAATATCTGAAAAAAAAACCAGTACCTTCGGTAAGCTCACTTTATCTTTGGATGGATTCATTTTTAGGACAGTTTTGCTGCATAACAGTATTTGGAGCAAAAAGCTCAAACTACCCCAAATGGGAGCTGAGAGGCAGATGTTGGATGGTTTGCTGGTATAGCAGCAGAGCCGAATCAATCATCAGACCAAACCTGAGGCTAATTTGTAGGCTGAACAAGTTGTCCGTGCTGACTTAGCATAGGTAAGATTAATATACTGCTTCATATCTCCAGGACAGATAGTCTCACCTTTCCTCTCATTTTTCATCTATTTTTTTTTAATCCTCTAGAGTTTTGTTGCCTTTTTTTTTTTTCCCCCTCCTCATTATCGGTAGAGCTGTTATAACCCACTCTTTTTCCACCTTTAATTCGAGAGAGGCCGCCTTTCACCTCTAACTGGGAGCTTCACAGTATCTTATACAGCTCTTGAGACCTCCTGCTGAGCAAGCAATCACTACAGCACATCAGGGTGAGATTCAGCCCTCTACTGCTCTTAAAATGGCTGAAATACACTGATGACTTGTTCTGCTCTTCTCTCACTATGTGCTCAGATCTAGAGTCTTTTATATTCATTTTTTGAAATCCCTGCATAGGAGCCACTGGACCAATGCAGAAATCACTGAAGCTTTTCTGCTTTGGGCTAGTTAGCATTTTGTCCATAGTTACATACAGGTAAAGAAGAATGTTTCAGTGACTTTATAACTGAATAAAATTAGTTAGTTGGGAAGACTTGTGTGATTGAGACTGAATTTGGGGTGGGAGGAGCTCAAGGGTCTTAGGTGGGGAGATGTGAAGTGCAGAAAAGCAGGGAGGAAGAGGGAGCTCCCCTGTGTTGTAGAGATCAGAAGTCTTAAGTCCCAGGTCTGTCAAGTTCAGAGATGAGCTTTAAGCCCGAGTATTTCTTAACGCAGCAGAGTGCCTGGATTTCGTCTCTCTTTCCTCTCACTGCATGAATATGGATTTACTGCTACAGAATGGCTCAATCCCCAAATCTACTATTCTATGACTAAAGCAGTTAGGATGAGCAGGGACCTCAAATTCCCACATCAGCTGTGATGACCATAACTAGTCCATGGGCCACTGGTTGCTGAGGCCCTTATCCTCATTCTTTGAGACAGCAAAGCATCTTTATAAAGATGAAATTAACAAAGTCATTTATCCAGTAGGAATGGGTTAACAATAGCTTTTACACTAATCAGACAACACTATGTGACTTACAACCAGCTCCCCAGTCTCCTCTCCCTGATTTCAATGGGAGAAAGGTTGGTAGAGTGGGATTTGTTTTAGAGTACTAACTAGATCGCTGAAATCAGTTAAGTAACTTGTATAGCTTACACCTGCAGTCTTTAGTCAATACCCTACAGGGCTGTTTGTCCCATCCTATGGTAGTTCTTTGAATTTATCTTTCTCTGCAAAAGCCTGATTTCCCTGCTGGTTTAAAAGGTCCCTGTCTGACTAGATCAAACTAAGTCGTAACTCGTGGAAATTTCCAGCACGATGCACTTTGGTCCCGCTTTTAAAGAAAGCAGCAAGTCTTAAAGTGGTCTTTGCAGAATAAAGCTTTAGTGGCCACCTTAACAACCTACCACACCCTGGACCAGCTGTAATTCAGTAAATCTGGAGCGGCTGGTTCTCCTCAGGGTTATCACCCTGTGATAACCTATCTGTGTAATGACAGACCTATGTCACCAAGAAAGGTACTGGCATGAAGAGAGGAGTTGTTCATGTCTTTGTCTCCTAATCACAACCGAAAGAATGTATTTTGTTTTCTCTTTTTTTTGATTTTCACTTCTTTACTTATTATTCCAGTCTGTTCACATCATACAGCAGCAGGGATGCTGAACCTTCATTGGACAGTGCTGGGTTCAAAGACAAGAGCAGGAAAATGAAGGGAAACAGACCTCTATCCTCCAAATGCACAATGACCGTTGCTTCTTCTAACAGAGCTGATTGGCTACTCAGGGAAAAACTGTTATGATTTGCATGGTCTGATGGACAGGGGTATTTGCTACCCAGCCCAAAGTTGTTGCAAGGCATTGCTTCTTGGCCTGGCAAACCCTTTCTCCAGCAGGTGGCATTCGTACCTCATTTCTCCCCAATACGCACCAAAATCACACTGAGGATGCCTGTGGCTATTCAAAGCGCTCTTGGTTCTGATCAGTGTGCACGACTGCCTGTTTCAGCTATACACTAAAAACGGTTATCCAAGCACCAGTTTCTTATAAAATAATAAAGGCAAAAAAGGCTATAAAAGGCAGCTGTTCTGAAAAATTTGAGCTTTTTGTCTTAAAGGAAAAGCCTTGGGCTGCTATCGCTTTTATTTTCTCTCTATTATGATGCCTGCCAATTGGATTTTCAGGAAAATAAAAACAGGTCATGAAACTGATGTATATGTGTGCATGTTTGCTACTATAAAATAAAGATATTTCACTTTTTTTTTTTCATCTTTCTTTAAGCTAGGGATCCCCTGCTGAATCTTACTTTATATAACACATGAAGTCCCAGGAAAATTCATTGCCTTTGAATAGATGGGATATTACTCACAAGAAATAATCACAAAAATAAAAAAAGTCTAAGATTATGGTACATTTACTCTTTTTACCCTGATCGATAATGATAAAGTCCCTTCTGAGCTTCCATCAAGGCATACTGTGTTGTATTTCTTTCAACAGGCTCCATGCTGACAAGATTGCACGTACTAATTAAGGTCTTGGAAAAGGCAAAGTGAGTGTTACTAGTTCTGTGGAACTTTGTTTTTCTATTTCAAGGACTGTGGAAAATGAAAACAAAGAACCAATAAGAGAGGCTACAACTTGTGTCACATATGGAACTGTGTATCAAATCATCATCATAAAATATTTTGTGCCATTTGTTCCTATTAGCTTCTAATAAATATTAATTCAGCATCCCAATTGTGTGAGGAAAACAAACACTTGTCATAGACATAATTCATGTGTACATAGAGGCAAAATCTCAGAACCCTGTCAGATTCAAATTAAAAACAGCAGAAAGGATAACTTAGCCAGAATAGCTACTGCACCAAGTGAACACAGAGTGAGGGAAAAATTATCCTGAGCTTTAATCCATCTACAATATGCTGCACCTTATTTAAAGATATGAGTACGTGCAAAGTATGCTGTTAATTACAAATGTTCTTATCTGTGGCCTCTCGAAGTGTTTTACTGTTTTTGAATACCGGGCAAAAGTTCCAAGGTATGCTTGCATGAAGGAGTAATGCAGCTAGGTAAAGACGTGCAGTGGTATTGCAGAGTGTGGTACTTCGGTGAAAGCAACAGCTGATTAAGGAAACTACCAGCATAATATAGGGACTTGCCATTGTCCAACATCGTTTCAAATGTATCCGACTTTGGTACTGGCTGAGAACCATTGGCAGCTGCTGGCCCTTTATGTCGACTCTGTGAATCGAGTTGGCATTAATTTAGTTTTTAATGCAAATGTCAGGGTTGCAGAGAACAGCACATAACTAGCAGTGTCCAGCAACTTCCTGGCAGAAGCCTCAGAGAAAGGAGATGACTTGGGGAGTTAGAAACTAGGCTGCTAGGTGTATGCTTGAAGAAGCTAGATGTTGTTCCTTCATGGGTAGTGCCTTCTTCAGCTGACTGGGGAAAAGTGATTTCATATTGCTTTGTTTCAGTTCCTGACTTAGAGCCTGCCCATATTAATGATTCTGTGCTTGAAAAGGATTCACTGACTGTTTTTCTGGTCCAAGCCACTGTAATACCCACTGTGAATACTTCATCGTACCTAGATGAGAGGGTTCCTGGGTCAGGAGGAAATTACACATGTGGTTATTATACTTCAAAAAGAAAGAGAAGACCTTGGTTTCTAAGATCTTTCTACAGCATCAGTTTGTCAAACTCAAAACAGCTTCCTACGTTCTTGGAAAGAGGGGATCAGGTTATTTTATATCAGTTTTTATTTACCACTTTCCCTTAATAATGAATATGATGAGAGGGTAATACAAAATGTTTGGAGACTAGAGGGAATTTTTCAGTGATTTAGTTCTGGCACAGAAGCCATCAACAGCTTTGAGCAAAATAATTCACCTGTCTTTTTGTATCATTCTCTGTTTTACAAAAATGTAGAAAAGTAGTAAGATCTGTTGTAGCTGGATATTAGTGGAATTTCACACACAGCAGTTTTCTGTATGTTGTGATCTGCACTCATCTTGAAGGCACACCCTAATCCTAACAGCCTCTGGTGGAATTTTTTAGAGGTCAGAGTCATTTAACTTGTGAATTTTCAGAATTTTGGCATTAACTTCTATTCACACGATATCCAACCTTTGGCTAGTGGCTTCATGTGATTGTTTTTTCCTTTTCCCCCTGGTAATAAAAAAGGTAACTATACACTAACAAAATCCTAGCTTAGTTAGCAGGCTGAAAAAGACTGTCATGACAAACTGGATGTAAACTGGACTATCGAAATCAAATGCCTTAGGAAACCTGGGAACAATTTCTCATTTGTACCCATCCCACCACACTTTCTCATCTGCCTAACAAAAGTTTTTGCAGGCGTTTTACCATGTTTACTGTCCAGAATGGAAGGCACGACATTCTAAGCCTGGTGAAAGACTTGCAGAGAAAAGTCAGAGAGAAGCTTCTTTATACATGTCTTTATTATGTTGTACAAGTTACAGTTTTAGGTTTCCTGCACTTATTTTCTAGTTGTTGTGTATATGGAATATGTTTGATTCATATGATAATTGAAATGTTTAACTTCGGAAATTTTCTGTCTTTGTATTATTTAATATTCCAAAAAGAAGATTTGAGGAAGGCTGTCAAATGCTCTTTGGAGTTCAATACCATTGAGGGTGTGAAGAGACAGCTGTCTTCTGCAGTTCTGCTGTACTCTTTGAAGTGAATAACTGACCTATCTGTGATCTCTATACACTTTAGCCTTTTCCTCTCTCAGCTTTTGCATCTACCTCTTCCTCTTTTCCATACAGTTTTGCTTTACAAAAGACTTTTTTCCCTACCATATTTTTTGCAGTTGCTGCAGTAATTGCAAAGCTCTTGTTAGAATATTCTGATAATGATTCAAAGCTGGTACCACTTGGGAGGGATTTCTTTTCCCATACTTCTCTGAACAACTCTTTCAGGGTGAGTAAAGTGGTACAGAAACTGCTTTTTACTGTCTGCTGTTGATGTATTGCTTTCTATTGCTTTTCTGTTTTCAGCAGTTCATTTGTAGTCTGTACTTCTGATTTTTTTCCTGGATTTATGTTATCGTTAATTAGAGTGGCTGTCCCTTATTTCCTCAGAGTCTGATGCTGAATGGCATTTGTCAAGGGCTTCTCCAAAATTCTCTGCCTTATTTGCTTTTTTGACAGGGTGAGATTTGAGGCTTTTAAGTTGTACCCATTTGTAAGCATTTTTCCTTCACCTCTTTTGACTGATCCATTTCTTCTTTTGTAGTTTTCATCTGGAGTTTCACTCTTCCCACAACACTGTGCTTTCCTGTCATAGCAGTGTCCGTTTCAATTTCTATTTCCAGTGTATCTCCATTTATCTCTTCTTCCATTGACTCCTTGAATTTGCTGCTTGCTTATACTTGTCTTCTGTTTTGTCTGATACTTGCCTGGTCTCAGCATGGAGATTCATCCTGTCACCACATTTTCTTCCCAGTAAGGTCTCTCGGCTTATCTAATTATTGTTCTGCCTCCGCTGGTGTCCAGCCGTGACTGCAGGGCGTTGAGTCACACTGTCTTGAATACTCCTTTTCATTTTTCTTCAGTTCCACTCTGTGTTTTACATTTCTGTGCTCTGATGGTGTCTTGAATCTGTTCTTCTATTCAAAGGAGAAATCTCTATGTACTCTTCTGTGTACTGTGAATTTTGTGTTGCTTCTTTTTCTTGTTCTTAATTATTTGTTTGCATTTACATTCTTACTTCATTTTAGCTGCTTAGTGTTTCGTGGTATTTTGCACAGATGACCAGATGGGGGAAATAGTGCAACTGTGGTTCATGTGACTGCACATTTTGGTACCTGTTAAATTCTGTGATACATTGTGGTTTTTTTAATGAAAGAGTACTTTCAGCTCTACAGTTTGGGTATAAAGCACAAATTAATAGTTCTTTAATTTCTGCAATTAATGATTCCTAGCCATTGTCAGTTGTTATGCCTTTAGTTGCTGTACCAGGTGTTAGCACACAACTGACTTATCTCAAGAAGTTGTATTCTGGGGGCCTGTCACTCCCATGCCAGAGGTGGTGATGGTTTAAAAACTTTTCTTTGTTCACTCTTTGGACATAAAACAACACAGTATGTGTAATGTTTAGGAGCCTCGTTTGAAATCTTATGTTTACCTCATAGATTCATAGGTTTGCATTTGATGAGTAACTTTTTCCCCAGCCATCTCCAACATTGGCACCGCAGCTGTGGGGTATGTCTT